>NC_056739.1:1841764219-1841819219 GCF_019279795.1 Protopterus annectens
TATCTTCCAGGCCAGTGTTTCTTTACTGTTGTACTACTTGAAGGTCTTGGCTTGGACAGCAACATATGTAATGCTTTCAGATTACTGTATAAAATGTTTTTCTTGAGAGTTGCATTACTCAGTTATGTATTTCAAACACCTAACTGCTATATGAAATGGCATATACAACTGAAATAGTACACAAATATTAATTTCTATGTATGCAAACCTGTGTGTGGTGTCACATCCTTTGACTTCTCTGTGGGTATATGTTGCATGCAATAATTGTCTTTTGTATGAGAGAATCAAACACTGTCCATTTTAAAAGGTGGCAGCTGTATGAATACTGGCTGTTCAATATGCTGTGCACCCTCTAAATATGTATCTTCCTATACATATCTATAAGTAGTATTATATGTATATGTGCATATATGTGTATGCACATATATATCTATACGTATATATATATATATATATATATATATATATATATATATATATATATGTATATATATATATATATACACATATAAGTGTGTGTATGCATATATGTATCATTGGAATGTTTACTGCTCCCACATTGTACATTCCCTATGGTAGACAGACTGTTCTGCATGATATGTTATTGATATCATCCCGACATTGTACAGTTGAGATGGATTACTATTAACTTCTTGTGGCTATGTTGTGTAGGGTCCTGGGTATGAGACTTGCAAGTGTTGGTATTGTGATGCCAGGCAGATCTGTTTGGTTGTGGAGAGGGGATAATATCAATAATTACAAGAGATACTTAATTTTGGCCCCCTCACCACCATTAACGGTGCCTTTGGTCAGATATTTATTTGTTGTGCTTTGTTTATATATCTATCTAAATATCTATATATATATAAATATATATGTATATATATATATATATATATATATATATATATATATATATATATATATATGTATAGAGCTATGTCTATATATATATATATATATATATATATATATATATATATATATATATATATATATATATGGGTCCCCTTTAAAATCCTGAAAGCTCAAAATCCTGAATCACAAAATCCTGAACACAAAATCCTGAAAGCTCAAAATCCTGAAAACTCATAATCCTGAATCTCATAATACTGAAAAACATACAGGACACCAACACTGATGTGTGATTGTGCGGACATTCGGGGTAGGGAGCAGGTCAGGTAAGTGTGCGATTGTGATGGATGTTAGGGTTAGGCGGGTTAAGTGAGTTAGGGTTAGGGTGAGTTAGGTTAGGTGCGGGTGAGGTGATTGTGCGATAGTGACAGAATTTGGGGTTAGGGGTGGGTTAAGTGAGTTAGGGTTAGGGCACAGGTGAGGTGAGTGTGCGATAGTGACGGACCTTAGGGTTAGGGTCTGGGTTAGGGTAAGTTGATAGATAGTAGTGTACGTGCAGTGTAGTGTAGCTGCAATATAGTCTGTGTTGGTGTCCTGTATGTTTTTCAGTATTATGAGATTCAGGATTATGAGTTTTCAGGATTTTGAGCTTTCAGGATTTTGTGTTCAGGATTTTGTGATTCAGGATTTTGAGCTTTCAGGATTTTAAAGGTGATCCATATATATATATATATATATATATATATATATATATATATATATATATATATATAGCTATATCTATCTATATAGCTATATGTATATATATATATATATAGATATATAGATATATATATATATATGTGTGTGTGTGTGTGTGTGTGTGTGTGTGTGTATATATATATATATATATATATATATGTATATACATATATATCTTTCTGCACACACACACACACACACACACACACACACACACACACACACACACACACACACACACACAACACGCACACACATATATATATATATGTATATATATATATAGATGTATATTATATATATATATATATATATATATATATATATACATATATACATATATATATATATATATATATATATATATATATATATATATATATACATATATAAATTAATACATGCATTATATATATAGATGTATATTATATGGGAGGGTGGCCTAATGGTTAAGGTGTTTGCCTTACAAACACAAGGTGCAGAGTTTGAGTCTCACAAGGGATAATTGGCTAGGCTTAAAATGACCCACAAGGGCAGTTAGCTTAGTACTAATCTATGAACCTTTGAACATATATATATAGATGTATATTATATATATATATAAATTAATACATGCATTATTTATTTATTTCCATTTTGGTGACCAGGGAGGTCCACTGGGCTCAAATAGCCCATTTTCAGTGGAGGCCTGTGGAGAAAAGCTCCGTAGAACAAATAATAAACTACATAATTCAGAATACATAGTACAAAGTAAAAGCTAGATAATTAAAAGTTTACAAAATACAATACACAGTTGCAAAAAAAAATGCAGTAAACAACTTGTAATTGTTAAATAGCAAACAAAGAACAGTTGAACTGCAACATATATACAGTATATAATACATATTTACATATTTGTAGGTTGAGAACAGTAGTAGAGAGTAGAATTTGTTCATAGGTTAGAAATGTCAGATAGTCATCTGAAAGTAGTTATCAAGGGATAGATCCCTGGAAAGTAAGGAAAAAATTTGATAAAAGTTATCGTGTGTTAAATAAGTTAGGTAGGTATAGTGCAATTGCACTTCCAACTATGGGAGAGGTAGGAATGGAGCTGGGTTTTGAAGATTTCAAAGTTTTCAGAGATTCTTAGAGATAGAGGGAGAGAGTTCCATTTTTCTGCTAAGGTAAAGGATAGAAGTAGCTGCCCAGTGGGATGATTTGGTTTATACATGGAGATTAGGTTTTGGTGGGCAGATCTTATGGGTCTGTGAGGGGTGTATGAAGGTAAAATGTTAGCAAGTGCTGGACATGTATTAGGTTTAAAAATAAGCTTGTGGGCTGTACAGAGTTGGAGGTAGTCCAGGTAATTGGGAAGTTCTAGCCATTGTAGCTGGTGGAGAGGTATACAGTGGTGAGTAGAGTATTTGGATGAAGTTGCAAACTTTGAGATTTTATTGTAGCAGGTTTCCAGTTTAGAAGAGTTGGAGGAAGATAAGTTGGTTAATAAGGGAGCACCATAAATCAGAGAGGGTAGTAAGTAGGTTGTGGCAAGGATCTGTTAAGTTGAGGGGGAGAGTAAGTGTGAGTTTCTGTACAGCATGCCAAGTTTCTGATGGACTTTCTTAATATTTAGTTGAATATGGGTATCAACTTTTAGTTGCTCATCAATAGTAACCCCAAGAAGTTTGGCAAAAAGAACAATTTCTATAGTGGAGTTAGCATGGCTGATGATTTGGAAGGAGGTTTTGTCAAGATGGAAAGATTTTGATGGGGAGACTAGTAGGATTTTAGATTTGTTGGCATTTAGGGAGAGATGATTTTGAAGCATCCAGTTCTCAGTAGTTGAGAAAGCAGATTGAGTTTTAGTTTGGAGCTCAAGGAGGTTGGAGGCAGAGCAGACTAGTGCTGAGTCATCTGCATATTGTACTATTCTGGTGTTGGGAATTGATGTGTAGAAGTCATTACTGAAAATATTAAAGATCAGAGGGCCGAGTATGAATCCCTGGGGTACCTCAGTTGAGGTTGGAAGGAAGGCAGATGTACCAGTTTTCCATTCACAGCCTGGGATCTATCAGAGAGGTAGCTGCTAAACCAGGTAATGGTGCTTTGTGAGAGGTTAAGTTTAGAAAGGTGGGTAAGAAGGTGGGTATGGGAGACATTATCAAAAGCTTTGGATAGGTCGAGGAGGACTATGGATACTAGATTGCTGGAGTCACAAGCATGGTTTACTATGTATAGAAATGAAAGAAGAGCTGTTACTGTGCTATGGCCAGGACAGAACCCATGTTGTGTTGGGGTGAGGAGTTGGTTATTTGTAAGGAATGGCATTAGCTGGAGGTGGATACATTTCTCAAGAATTTTTGAAATAGGAGATATAATTGCTATGGGTCGGAAGCTGGAGAAGTTATTGTTTTTGCTTCCTTTGTGGAGGGGGAGGATAAAGGCGGTACACCATAGTTTAGGAACATATGATTCCAGTATGGATCTGTTGATAAGTATACTATTGGGAATGGCAATGCTGTCTGCTGCTAGTTTTAGAAAGATAGAGGGGATGTTGTCAGGGGTATTGGAGCAAGTTTTATGTTTAGAGAGAAGTATTTTCATGTATGATGTGGGGATGAGTTTGAAATGAAAAGTAGGAGGAGAGTTTAGGATGGAAAATTGGGGAGAGTATTTGAGATGGTTGGAGGAGTTGTGATGGAAGGTTTTGATAAGTTCTGCTATTTAGTAAAGAATGAATTGGACAGTGTAGCTATTTATGTGTCATGTTTGCTAGTGTTGGGGCAAGGGTTGTTTTTGGTGCCTGGATTAAGAAGGGAGTTGATGGATTTCCAGAATTGTTTGGGGTTTGCAGAATGAGTAGTCTGGAGTTTGATATAGTATATTTTTTATCCTGTGTAATATGTTTTTTGGCTAAGTTGTGGAGTTGCTTATATTTGACAAGGGTGTTAGGGTGCTTATTATGATGGTAGAGTTTCCAGGTCTTGTCCCTTTATTGTATGAGTGTTTTGGTATCTTTAGTAAGCCAGAGGGCAGAATTGTTATTTTATATGTTTTATTCTTGGAGGGGCTTGGGAGTTAAGGGTATCCAAGAAGATTGAGTTGAAGAATTCAACGTCATCTAGAGGAAGAGTTTTTATTTTGTCCCAATTTATCAGTTTGAGGGAATTGGAGAAAGTTGTGGGGTTAAAGATTGTAAGATTCCGAGTATGGATATATTGGTGTAGGTGATGAGAGGAGGGGGTTGCTCTATGGATGAAGGCTGGCAAGTGATCACTAATGGAGTCTGGTAAGGTGCCAGTGTGGGAGATTTTATTTGGGTGGGAAACAAGGATTCAGTTCAGTATGGAGCCTGGAGGGTTATTTTTACTGGGTCTGGTAATAGCATTTGTGAGTTGAGTAAAATTACATAGATTGATTGAAATGGTGGGATTATTACCAGTGATTTTGTTCCAGTCAATGTTTACATCTCCTAGGATGTATGTCTCAAGGTTGATATTAGATGAGGCCCAAAGAAGGATTTCCTCAAGTGTATTTGTATTGTTTCCAGGGGGGATATAGAGGGCTATAACACAAATGCTTTTATGGTTATTTAGTTTGAGGTTTCCTATGACTAGTTCAGTGTTGTTGAACTGAGGAATAGGATTTTGGTAGGGAGTAATGGAGAGTAGGCTCGAGTAGGTTAAGGCTACTCCTCCACCCTTTTTTTTAGGTGATCATCTCTAAGACCTTAAAACCCTGGGGTTAGGATTTCAGAGTCCATAATACTGGGTTTTAGCCATGGCTCAGAGACGGCTACTATGTCAGGTTGGGTATGGTATAGCCAAGCGTGAAAGTGGGCTATTTTGTTTCTTAGACTCTGGGTGTTGATGGTCAGGAGCTTGAGGTATTTAGTGTTCTTAATATGGGTGGTACTGGGGGTAGTTGGATTGCCGCTGCTAGCAGGTCCTGGGTTGGGGTGTATGTCTCCTGCTAGGCATAGATAGTCAAAGGGGAATGAGAGGAGAGGGGTTGGATTAACTCCTGGAGTTTTGTGGGAGGTAGAAAAATGATTTGGGGATATGATGTTTCATTAAGGAGGATCGGAAATTTAGTTTGAAGCAGACAAGTGGGTTTGGATGAACAAGAGAGGGGGTATAGAGTGAAAGTGAGAAGTGGTAGAGTGATGATGAGTGCTAGGGGAGATGGTGGTGTGATGAGGGGATAGGAAAGAAGTGGATAGTTTGTAGGAGGTATAGGAGGTGGCATGTTATAGTGGTATTAGAAGTGATGTGTTGAGGGAAGGGATGAGAAGGGTGTGAAAGGGCATGGCAAGGTTTAGATATAAATGAATAGTTGGGGATTAGGTGTTGAGAAAGTAGTTGGATGTGAGGGGAGTATGACAGAGTAGGAGGGAGGTGTATAGAAGTGTATACAATGCTTTAAGGTTTGGAAGGGGGATGGGATGAGAAAGTATTGGTGGATGGGAGGGGATAGTGAGGAGATGTGAGTGGATTTGATGAGACAAGGGAGAGGGGACTTAAGGATAATACTTAAGTGTAGGAGTACTGGGGGTGTGTGGTAATTCGAGGTAGGGTAGGGGAAGTGGAGTGAGCCTGCAGGACGAACATACAGATGTACATATATAAATACATTTCCCTGACTTTTGAATGACTGTGTTGGATGATATGTTTGAGAAAGCATCAGATTGTTTTTACATCTGACATGGGTTAGTGGTAAATCACTTTGGCTATAGTGTGCGGGATACTGGGTTTGAGACTTGCAAGGGCTGATTATTTTGTTGCTGGGCAGAAGAGAGGCTGTAGGAGTCAGAGTGATTAAGGCACTTTGAATCAGTTGTAAGTGGGTTTGCGCAGAGCTAAGCGATGCTTAGGTAAGCTTAGCTTTGCTTATGGCCGCTTAAACCCACGCTAATTTCAAATAAAGAAAAGAAAAAAGGGAGATAGGAAAGTGGTGAAATTGGGGCAAGCAGGGGGACAAACAAGAGGAGAAACAAGTAGGGATGTATGTGCAGAATGGGTGTAGGAAAGGACCAAAGCTCTGCATTTTTTTGGCAACAACAGCTGCTTTCAATGTGGACAGTTTAGAATTTGGAGCCTCACACCCTACAGGGAGATGTGTGGGCATCATACAATATGGATGATTGGTAGGGTAAGATTGTGTGCTAGGTACATGTCTCTGTGTGAAATGCAGAGCTATGTATGGGTCGTGTTGTTTTTTTTTTTTTTTTGTGGGACAGATGCTAAGGAAGGATTATTGGTAAGTGTGGTGAGGGAGGTTTTGTAGGAGAGGTTGCATTTGCAGACAGACAAAACAGACAAGACAGCAGACAGGGGTGGTGTAAGACACATGGGGGTAAACACCTTGATGAGGAGGGTGATTGGGAATCTGAGGCTCATGAGCCCTCCAGATGGTAGTAGTGACACTGAAGTCCCCACCCAATAGCAGTCACCACTACTCCTTCACAGCCCTAATGGTGGCTGTGACAGCCTGCCATCCACCTGGCACAGGCAGTCATCCAGCTCCATCTGGAGGACACTGCGTATCATGCCACAGACACAGGTGACAACATCATCACCGTGCCCACTTGCAGGAGGGGGGAAAGCCCCATTACCTGCAGTGATTCCACCCAAGAATGGTGCAGAACTAGCAAATGAGGGAGGTCTGGGTTGGCTCCAAGATGTGCTGGGACCCGGTGCCTCAGCCAGGTGTGTTGGGAGAGGCAGATCCACTGGGTCTGCCTTCCCACATGTGTTATGGTGTGGAAATTAACAATGAATATTGACTAGTCATACACAACATATTACAACATTAGTCAAAATAGTATGCATGGATATTCCCATTAACCCAAAACTGTGCAATTCTAGAAGTGTCATAGCTAACAGGAGCCATACATATATAGAATGGTATTCAGGGTTGCAACAGCATGCCAGTTAGTGGTTAGGTGACAATAAGATGATTATTCAACAGGGGATATTAGTATGCAGATAGTTTAAACAATGATAAACCAAATGGAACAATTGTCCCAACAGTAGAGGCTTGCTTAGGAACATACCCATGTTGGTTTCAGTGTAATGGTTGGATCAGTTGAGTGGTGTGGGGAGGGAACAGATTCAATTGACAGCTGCTATCAAGTATATTTGTCAGTACACTACTATATTCATTACTCTACATTCTGACACACTTACACTCCACCTGGGCCATGGGGCTGCTACAGCACACCAACAGCTGTAGATATCAACAGAGCAATTGAACCATTATTTTAGTTATACACATCAGACCTGTTTCTATATCAATTTCTTTACCTGTGGGCCTGTCCAGGTGTACCCATTACATTGCTGTTTCTACATATATTTCAGATTCACATATTAGTCGCAGGCCCTGGAGTGTGTGTTGTGTCTTTCACATACATCTACCAGGACATTCTCTGTGTGCAGGTTTCTCATCACCTTGGGTAGCTATCCATGACAGCGTGACACTTGAGGGGCTTGACTGGGCCAGACTGCAGAGTGTGGATGACTAGCTTGCATCTGTTTGTAGGACTGGGGCCGATCAACACAGCAATTGTACACCTTTCATAGTTATACACATTGTACTAGTATTTCTATTCAGATTTCTTTACCTGTGTGCCCTGTATGGAAAATGCATGTGTTGCAGTACATAATTTTTTCTATTCAGATTGCAGTTTAAAACTGTAGAACCAGACTAAGATGTTAGTGGTGGTCCCTGGATTTGAACCGTGCTGTGTGTGTAAAATTGAACTACAGGCCTAGTCTTTATCAGATTGAGCTACTGGGGAAGTGTTGTATTTTCTTTGTGACATTTCTATTTAGTACATATTTTTGTGCACAGTACTTTTATTATCACATGTTGCATTATTTGTTTCCCATTTTGAGTACAATTTATGGGGTGACAGCACACATTAATCACACCTGCACAGTCACAAGTTGAACTTTTTCCATACTTAGTTAGATATACATAAGACTGCATACATACAGATAGGTGGGACATCCTGCACCTGAGCTTATTGGATCCACTGGTCCAACAGTGCACCCCTCCTCCACTTCAGGTTGTTATGGTGATGACGTACCTGCTCACCAGTCTGGGGTATGCCAGTGGCACTGGTGAGATCACATGCAAGCTGGTCTCAGGGCTCCACTTTGTACTATGAGCCCTAGTACTGGCCCTGCAGCAGCCCGCTGTCATGGTTTTTAACTAGGAGCCCGACCATGACCCTGGACTCCTGGATGCCCCAATGTTGAGCTCAGAAGCACACAACTTCTCCGACGCCAGCCATTTTGGTCCTGCTGTGTGCAATCCAAAATGGTTATGGCTGTATTCCCGCCTTTGCGGTTTAAATAGGGCAGTTTTCCCACAATTTTTCATGATTGGCTGGTTTTAATATGCTGCACTATGCTTAGCTCCATGCAAATCCGCATAGCATTGCTTACACCAGCTAAGCAGAGATGAATGTAGGTAAGCAATGCTTACCCTAGCAAAGCATTGCTTAAATCTATTTTTTTCATTAACGTTATAAATTGTTTTTTTACATTTATATTTTACATATTCCCACCCCTACTGTGCTATATATGAGCCATATGATTGATATCTATCATTTACATTATTTAAAAGTTTATTAAATAATTTGCCAGAGGGGGGTTCAAACTGAACATGTTCTACATGGTATACCATGGCAGTACAGCAGTTTGATGATATTTTCTAGCACAGTAGCACTTGTCTATCATTTTCAGGATTTCAGCCAGGCTAAAGCATAGTGGTGCACCGTGCAAACAAGCTCCATGGTGCTTAAACTTTGGATTTATTTCATGAAAAAAAATATTATTGCAGTTTTTATTTTTTATTCCTTTCCTCTTGCTCTACTGCTTCCATGCATGTAGGGCAATAGTGCATACATTTGGGGTGTGCACTTGAAGGCCGCTGCCTTCTATAGGTGTTTGTGGTATTTTTTTTTTTCAGTGTCTGCGGACACTGTAATGTTAGCTATTTACATTTCAGTGCCTGCGGACACTCGTTTACTATATAATATTAGAGCCAGGCTCTAATAATATATAGTTTGACACTCATCCATGTCAGAAAGTGCTGTACAGCACTTTCAGAGCAAAGTGGGCGTGTTTCAGCTGCTAAGATGGCTGACACACTCGTGCTTGTTCCTGGTTTGTATCAATTTAGTTTAGATAGCAGTGCACCTTCATGCATATGCAAGGCACGCTGCTATCTTAAATGGACATGAACCACTCCATGCAAGATTAGCTTTATTCTTGCATGGAGGTTCCTGAATCCAGGGGTATGTTATTTCACCAACTAAGACTGTCGCTTGTAGCTATTCTTTCCTGATCACTGGGCTCTAGCTATTGGACTAAATAATAATGGAATGTCTACCTGTTATGTATAATCTATCCCAGTAACATCTGTCATATAAACATTTAGTTTGTTTTTATGTTTGAACTGTTCAAGAAGTCATATGTCAAATTGACTCATTCATTTATTTTTGGCATTCTTTGAAGATGGTTCTGAAAAAAGATTAGGAAACAAAATGTAAAGAAACAGCTTTATTTTTTACATTTGAAATTATACATTGTATTCAAATTACTTCAAGTTGCTTATAATAAATATGCAAACTGCAGTAAAAAAAAGTATGCGACCATCTGCATCTGGATCAAGTAAAATATAACTCAAAAGGTGTAATGGTGCAGTGTAATAAAATGGGAAATATTTGACAAGTCAATATGAGAAACGGGGGTTAGAAGTTAATTAAGTCAATCTATCGTGTGAAAAAAAAACAATGTAACACTTTGAATGGAATGAATAATTAACTTATTCAGTGTAATCACACTGTACATAATTAGGGATGGCAGCAAGGTGAAAAAGCACTGAGTGACTGAAACAGTAACCTCCCCCCACCCATTGTATGCAGGGATTTAGCTTTAAGTCCATTCATCATTTAGGAGCTATCCAAAAAAATAAACACAACTGCCAGAAAGATTAAACACCCAGGTACAAGTGGACATTCATTAGAGATATATTTCATACATAAGAATTCTTGTTTTGCTTCTTTTAAAATTAGTTTATAACATGACAATTCCTAGGGTATAGAATACCTTGGTCTATAACACAGGTCTGTTTATTCCTGTTTAAAAAAGAAGGAACATCTGAATTGCTAGAGGTCAGTATAGTCCAATCTCACATCAAACTTTTGATCATACAGTTATAACAAAAACGTCAAATGCTAGAATGATAAATGAACAAAACAATGCACCTGAATCAGTATAAATTCATTAATTTAATACAATACCATATGCTGCTTAATTATAGGAGGCCAGGATCTCTGCATTTATGGATGATCTTACCACAAATGAGTTTCCCTTTTAAGTTTAGATGCCTCCAAAGCTATTGATTTCTTAAATGGAATCTTCATGTCAGAGATGCCATGATATTAAAATTTTGCATGTTAGTGTATTACTACTATAAATAACATGTACTTGACCATAAATGCTGTTATTTCATTATTTATTTATCATTTGTTGACCGGGGAAGTCTGACTAGGACATAGCCTATTTTCAGTGGAGGCCCAGGGAGAAATGCTCCAAGTGCATGTTTTTGGATTGTGGGAGGAAAATGGAGTACCAGGAGGAAACCCACACCAGCGCAGGGAGAACATACAAACTCCACAGAGAAGGCACCCCAGCTGAGAATTTAACCAGAGATCCTCTTGCTGTGAGGTGACAATGTTAACCGCTGCACCACTGCGCTGCCCAGGTTTCCCACTATTCCAAGTTTATTTATCATAGCAACTCATTACTTTCTCTTGCCATGCAGAAGACTATTGCTAAATATGGAGAATCATTTACTGTATAGAATGAATTAAAATAAGTCTTTTGGAACTATAAGAAAAGATAGGTATAGTATTAACATGTTAAAACTTACTTTACCTGGTGGACAAGATAATTTGGTTGAAATTCTTTTAACGTCACAGCTGAAATTCTTCAGAGTTTATTTTCTTGCAGTTAATGAGAAAATACTACAGTTAAATTACAGGATAGCTTTTATCAGCTCATATAAACTATACAAGGATGTACTTTTTGGTTTATTTTAGGTTTCATTAATGTTACTTAAACCTACTACTTGCTTTAAATATCTTCTCTTGTTGTTTGTTTTTCAAGCCATTAGAATCAAATGTGTTCAAATTCACAAATGCCAATTAATAATGTTTCTTTGGAAAGATGGCTCTTTGAGGACAAACCTGCCATGTGTATTGATTTTTTTTTTCACTAAGAGAAGAATCCAAAGGATATGTAAGAAAGACATATTGATATAAAGTGAAATGCAAGGAGAAAAATAATAAAATAAAATGCCTTACAATAATAGAATGTAAAGTGGTGAAATCATAGAATATTTGCAAATGCAAAGATAGTATTACATGTAATTCTTTTTCTTTTTCTTTCTTTCTCTTTCTTTCTTTTCTTCTTTCTCATTTCTTTTTTATTATTTATCTTATTTATTTCATATTTATTTATGATTAAAAGATAGCCAGGGAGATATCAGTGGTTGAAACCAATCGAAAAGAAAGGATAATTGAAGTTTTTATACTAATTAGTCGACAAGGTATTTAAACGATGATTTGCTGACAAATAGCCTTAGTGTTATTTTAAATTAAAACAGTAGATTGGTAAAATTTCCAAATATCAGAAATGTGCAAATTGCAAAAAAGAGCGCATTTTATACAATAAGAATGTAGTGACTATACATTAAATCTTCATGGCTACTTTATGCCCCATCTTGCAAAGCTTCTTCATCTAATCAATCCTGCTTTAAGCCACTTCATTTGGGAGCTGCACTGTTGATAACTGGTAATCACTGAGCTTCTTTTCAGTATTATGGGCATTAATCATTGATAAGAGTTACTGAAAAATATATTCGCAGGGACATTTTAAGAAGTCTTTCTGGGGATATAAAAATTATCACCATCTCCATCATCAACATCATCACTATTGTTCAGGCAAGCAGCTTTTATCCTTCTGGTGTAAATTATTGTAATGTGCCTATGACATTTGCGATTTGTTTGTCTTGTAATGAATTAAAATTTCAAGACTCATAAGTGCTTGTCCCACAATACTGCAAGTATAAAAATCAGGGCATAAATATACTAAGCAGAAGATCAATGTGTATTGTCTTTTTTTCTGAGGTGTAGTGATCTTAGACTTGTATTTCTGTATCTGTGCGTAATTTCAAGACCTACAATTACTGATCTCAAAACTATAATAAATAACTGATTTGTTTTCCTTTTATAAGCCACAGCCCAAAGTTAAACAGGTATTATCTCAGAACTATTTAGTCAATTGCAATGAAAATTCCACTAGTTCAATATAGTTGATAGAAAACAGATAATAGTTCTCAGAGGTTGTACAAATGACCCTGCTATGGGGTTCTGGGGTGTAGCACATGAGACATTTCCCTGAGAACTACATCGTCGAAACCAGAAGGCTGCAGCAGCAATTCATGATAGAGCGGTATGACTGAAAAACACAATCGCTGCAGCTGTATGCTCTGAAAAGAAAAGCAGCACTTCAGGGAGATCCCTACGGACAGCTACATGGCTGTATCCAGCAGAGACAGCTATGCTAGAAGAGTTAAATATTCCTTATTTTCATTCTTTTTCAAATTGAAATGGCCCAACCCAAAAAATGATAGTGTTTTTGGAGGGGCGTGTATACTCCTAAGAAGCCTTTTTATTTTATTTATTTTATTTTATTTAACATTTGTTGACTGGGAATGTCCGACTAGGTTCCACAGAGCCTGTTTTCAGTGGAGGCCCGGGGAGAAATGCTCCAGATAGTTACTTCCAGACTCTTAAAGCAGGATAATGACCTTGAATGCCTTTATATTTATCTCGGAGTAGATAAAACTCCATAACAGATCATAGCAAACTACCATACTCATTCCATGTCATTAACAGCCCACAGTGCGTATCTAAATACAAACACAAATATCCGCAATGCATAGCAATATTGAAACAAACTGACATTCCTCCCTATTAATCCTAACACAATTGTCATGGGAGACATCAACTGTTTATTTATTTATTTATTTATTTAGTGTTAACTGGGAGCTCTATACTTCCACAAATCTGTATTAACAAAGATTCCCAGAGTTCATTAATGCCTAATATCCCAAGTCTTAACTAGGGGTTCAAAGGTGCTAGATCAAGTCCTCATCAATATAATCCCTCTATGCTCAACAACTTTGGTTACTACATCACTGATCAAATTGAACTGCTGTTCAGTAACATTTACTATGAGGGCAAAACCAAACTTACCACACAACCCTTCAGCCATTAGAGACATCTCCAAAACAAATCTACTCCAACTAACTGATGACCTGATGATGTTTCAGCACCCTCCTCACTCCAATAATCCAATGCTGCATGCTGCCACATTTTTGGAAAGGTTTTATGTCCAATAGTCCCCATAAGACACGAATATAATGCCAAGTTCAAACATAAACCCAACTGGTGAAACCCTAGTATAAATGCACAGTAAAATAAGAGGAAGAAACTCGTATTCTATATGAATAAACTGAATAATCAGTCATTTAGAGGAGAATGCAAAAGGATAAATTAATAAATGCAAAAAAAATTAATAAATGCATAAAAGCAATATCAATTCCCCCAAAAGAAGTTATGAATTGAAAATTGCCACCTGTGCTGAAGATATTCCTAAAGCCTTCTTCAAGTATATCAGAAGCCTTAGAACAAATGTCAGGTGCTAATGCATGACAACAACCATTCATCCCCCGAGAATATAGCAAACATATTAGCTGGCAAATTCACATATGCATAAAAGCAATATTGATTCCCCCAAAAGAAGTTATGAATTGAAAATTGCCACCTGTGCTGAAGATATTCCTAAAGCCTTCTTCATGTATATCAGAAGCCTTAGAACAAATGTCAGGTGCTAATGCATGACAACAACCATTCATCCCCCGAGAATATAGCAAACATATTAGCTGGCAAATTCACTGCACACTTTACTCCTCTATTTCCCTTAACTTTCCCATTATATTAGTATACCCAAACCACCCCTTCTGCTCATTTCTTAGTAAGTCCTGAGTATTGTCTCCGAGGTCAAAGACAGTAGCTCCATGGGTCCTGATAAACTGCAAAGTTGTCTAGTGTATGTACCACATGCTGTCTTGTAGACTCACTGCTAAGCCTAATCAGTCTTAGATTCTTTACTGGATTCATACCAGAAGTGTTAAGAACCAGTTTAGTCATTCAACCCCACAAATGACGATATACTACTGACCCTTGCAACTACAGACCTATCAGCCTCGCAAGCCTTATCTGTAAAAGGTTGGCATAACGGTTAAGGTCTTTACTTCATAGATGCAACGTCAAGGTTTGACTTTGATGTCTTACTGACTAGACTTGCATTGGTCTGCAGATAGATAGCCTGGTATTTATCTATGAATGCATTATTATGGCACTTATTAACAAGGACATAGTCCAGCTTATAAGCCCTAGACCCAAGCCAGTTTGGGTTTAGTAAAGGCAGAGTTATGTTATTTATGTGGAATATAAAAATATTAACTGGACAACATTTTTTTCATATTTAAGTATAAGTAATTCTTAGGTCTCGCAACTTTTGAAGAAAAATAAAATTTTCTTTGACTGTGGCCTTCCCTCTTGCTTTAACCCATACAGCTAATGAAAACAAGAAAAAAATGAGATGGTGCTTATTTTTGTCATATAAGAATAGAGTAAAATTTTCAATTCTTGTAAATGAACAGTCCTGTGCCTGCTTCAGGTTACTGATAGCTAATGTTAAATCTTTCTTGACCTCTACCAGTTGTGCCAATTTCATCTTCTCCCTTTAGTGATTAATGTCTTCTTTGGATCTGTCTTTAGCAGCACCTTTGAGAATCAGAGAACTTTGTCATGTGGCCTACTTCATAGTTAGTCAAAGTTTTCAAAAATACTTAAATTAGAAGACAATTTTTCTGCATTCAGTTATACCATTTTTTAACATACAAATCAAAAATGGATCAGTTACTTAAAATAAAGTCATGGCCAACAAGTGGAGATGATTCCCTGGACTATTTACTAGTGCATGGCATGTCTGGAATTCCCATGATTCTGTTTGGCATCTCACAAATCAGCAAGCCATTTTCTATATTACTGCTCAGCTAAAAAGAGAGGTATTATATTTTAGATATGTTTGTCAGCTTTAGTCTGCTTTTGTTAATTGCTTATTAAAACTCATTCTTTTATCTTGTTGATTTAGAAAATGACAGGAAGGTATATTCCATTTTAAGTCCTAATTAAAATTAATTATGTTTATTTCATTATGGCATAGCATCTTCTAAACCTGCATTGTTCATATTGCCCTCTTATAGCTTAGTGTAGATGCCCAGAGATAAATAACAATTATTTTCCAGCTTGACTTGCAAACTTAAAATTCAGCAAAATTATTTATGAACTAAATAATCATTTGGAAAAATTGCCTTACATACTACAACTAGTTATGTATGATATGAGCTACTTAAATATAAGCCTTTTATCTCAAAGCAAAACACCAGGGGGTCTTTGCAGTCTCTTACACATGAGATATATTTTTCAGACAATCAGTGACTAAAGAAGATGTTCTTTGTACAACTATACCTATAAACCTTTAGGTAATTACAGGACAAAACATCGTCAAAAATCAAGCATATCTTCCTCAGAGTGTGTGAACTTAAGTACTCCCCCCAACCTTTACAGTTAGTTCTATTTTTTTGTTTTTTTACAGAAGAAATGCATTATGCTATATTGATTTTGTTGTTAGCAAGTGGTTTAACTGGGTGGAGCTGATTTATACTAGAAGCCTAAAGTGAAGAGTTTCAGATATACAAATTTTACTGTGAAAAATCCACAATATAAATATAATTTCTCTTTATACACAAGAAGATACAGGGAGAAACAATTGCAATTATGAAAATAGGTACCTGTATAAAGATATGCAAATATAAAAACATGTCCAGTGACAGTAGAGTCGACATATGTGGTACATAACCGAGTATTAGGAAACTTTCGCAGTTATGGTGTAACTTTTTATCAGAGATTATTTTATGTACATAGTATAAAGTAAAAGATCCTTAAAACAACAAATGCAATATCCATTACCCTTTCTAAAATGAAGAGGTATCAGTGGAAAACTGATATAGAATAAAGGTAGGAAATATGTCTATAAAAAGATGAGGAAAGAGGATAGGGAACAGGGTTAAGGAATTAGAAAAGAGTCTGAAATGGTAATAATAGTGTTATCAAGGGAAAAGATGCATAACTGGAATAAGAATGGAGACTGCTACGTAGGAGAGGTATCGAGGCTTAGGAGTTAAAAAGGACATCTTCAAGTGATTCATTTTAATTGACTGTTATCCATTTTTATTCCACTTCTGATGATGTTCATACAGTTTCATTAAGCATGTATATGTTATACCTAATGCTCTTTGCTGGCCTGACCCCACTGTCCTTCACAGGGTTTCCAAGCTTTCTCACAGTTAAGTGCAAAATGTTGAATGTCATTACATCTTTTATTGACTTGTGATTCATCTCTGTCACTTCAGTTAAAGGCAGTTGAAAAGGTGTACATTACTCAGTCAGATTTCTTCACTAGCAATTAGCTCCCATATCATGTTCTATATGTCTGTATTCTGTATTTTCTCTTTTCAGTCATCTTCCTAACATGTCTTACCCTACATAACAGATACCTAATTGCAGTCACATCGATATTTTACATTGATTTGTTATACATGCAACCCTTTTGTTTCCTAATTATTTTATTTTTACTGTACTGCAAACTCGTCCTTCTGTATATGTTTGAATGTTACTTGGCAATTGTTATAGGGTCTACTAGAGGTTCTCACTTATTAGTTGCTCACTACATACCTGCTCACTGACATTTGCCCTATCATTTCTATATAGCTCTCCTAGAACCTGCTCCCAGATATTACATAGCCCTGTCACTCCTTAAAGCTAAAACTCCCACCTACCTCCCTCCCTAATTCAAATTCTCAAATCACTTCCTAACCCTAAAACTTCCCATCTGCTGCCTAAACCTAAAATGCCCTTCCCTTTGAGTAGGAGCAGCCATCCACATGAGCTACAAGACACTAGAGTCCCAGGCTTCGAGACAGTAGTTTTCAAACACTTGGGACTTGAGCACCTGTACAATTCCTATAAGTCTACCTGTGTTGTTTTTGCAGTTATCAAAATTCTGCATCTTTGTGATGTACCATTCAAAGAAAATATGGCAGAGTTTCTCTCTGTCCCAATCTTTTTTAAAGAAAGGTGACTAAAGGATGTTAATTTTATTTCTCTTATAAGCCCAAAACATGCAATCCAGCTTATCTTACTGTTAACCTGCAATGATATATGCTTCATTTAATTTATTTACCTTTATCTTTAACATTTTAATATTTTATATTTTATATGGGTTGCTGCTGGGAAAATTGCAACTTTGATAGGGCAATCTGGCCACTACATTTTAAATATGCAAATGGTTGCTTAACAGCTGTATGGAAAATCACAAAATACATCTCTAAAATATTGTTAATAAGAGGTGAGGCAGGATCTGTGTGTCTGCATGCTTTTTACACTTTTGGGGGGGCATATAAGATAGCAACATTGTTGAGATGCAGAAGAAACTTTATATTAAAGTAATGCATGGGCAATTTTTAAAGTAACTCTGGTAATACACATACAGAATGCTTAAATTTGCATTCTGAAAGCATGCTGCTGCTATGAAGTCTCAAAGAGTCTAAGCAATTTGTCATATATCTTTACCTCTGGAAAAGGCAGCAGTGTAACAGCATAATTTTATCTTTTGTAGTACAAACATGATACAAAACCTGGTAGTTTTGAAAGGTGGAGATGTGCAGGGTAAGTACCAGGTAATAATTTTATTTGCGTTGTTTAACAACAGTGTTTTGGAATCTTACAGATGAGGAGATGCATATAAGAAATTAAAAGGAACTCCATCAGAGGATGACAATCAAGGATGACCCTTGACCTTCTTTCTGTGGCAAGCATTTTGTGTATCCTGTCAGCAGTGAGGGGACCAAGAAATTGCTCAGGAGGTCTTTATCACACTCATCCTCTGTTTGTAAAACCCTTTTATATGGGCACTCTTCTGAAGCACAAAATGAAATAATACTAAACTATTTATTGGCAGGAGAAAATGGTATGCAATAAAATAAACAGACTATCAGTAAACACAATATTAAGAAATTGCGTTATTTTTATTATTTCATATCTGAGATAGCTCTAAAGTTGTTTTAAAAGATTATATATAACACAAAAGAAGGTAAAAAATACATAAATTAATGCACTCATTTTAGGACAATTTGCAATAATATTACAGTATCCCAAACAGTTACATCTCTATCTGTAGCATCTTTCATCATATGAGGGTATAGCTATTTCAGACGTTTTATAAAGTATAAGGCTTTAGCATTTTGCTACACAGCTGGGAGGAGGGATGTGAAACTTGTCTGAATTGTCAATAGTGACACCTCATTACACAAATTACTCCAAATGCTGATGAGGTTTTATCTAACAAAGAGGCCAGGTCAATCAATTGTCATCAGACCCACAGATCTTCAATGGACATCAGAAGGTTAACCCAGTTCTTAGGGGCCTTAGTTGTGTCAGCAAAAATTAGCGGGAAGGTGCCTAATTTGTCAATAGAGCACAGAGAAAATTAGTTAATGATTAGCGTGCTGGCATCTAGGAATCAATAACAAAATGAGCCATCTTGGCAAGTTTCAATGCTTTTAGAAAATCCATACTGTGGAAAGATGGCTTTATGAAACTACTATGGCTTAAAGAATTCAGAAAAGAGCATTGTCCCAAATGCATTAGTATCAGGCTTTACTTACTGCACATATTAAATGTCTTTGTGTTGTGTTCTCATGTAACATATACTGCTCATGCAGTCCTAAGAAGCACACTTTGCCCTCTGGAATTTGGCTTTGAACTTACCCTTATAAAGTCAACCAAAAATAATATTCCTCCTATAGGTTAGAAGACAGAATGCAGGCTGTGCAAGCATTTGACAAAGTTTTCCTGAGGAGAACCATCTGCTAATAATATTAAACAGATGAAATCACAGCAAAAAGAAACAGTATGTTTTTCATCTAGCTATTAGACAAGGTATTCTTACATAATTGTAGCAATTACACTAGTACTGTTGGTACTATGATATGAAATAGTGTTGCATTCCTGCACCAGAGTCAGTCAGATGACCAGTTGTATTTTACCATACATTACATGCTTTTACCCCTGTATCTTACCCTATGAAATGCAGACCTCTTTTCGGTGTTTCTGTTGATTTTCTCATGCTTTTTTTTTCACAACAAGGATATTTCCATTTTATTTCAACAGTGACATTATTTCACTGAGCTGCACAGTTTTTAAAATCTAGCATGCCTCTCTCTCTAGAGCTGAATAAATCACTTTATACAATAACTCAAAAAAAAAAAAAAATTGCCAGCTGGCCTGCAGCACCGAACATCAGAACACCACTGGGTTATGCACAGTGTTGGGCATTATTGTTTGCGTTTTGCATGCTTTTGCACATTTTTGGGTGGAGCTCTACCATGCCACACCACAATATACATCCAAGCTATAAAAAATGTTTGGATTGGATGACTTTTGATCTATCTGCCACCAAAGAAATGACTGTTTAAATCATTCCAGAACACTTTAATCTAATTTAATGGCTAGTGCTGTTTATGAGATATTTTTAATGTTTACAACAGTTTCTTCACTTTGATGTTTTGAAAGAAGGGAAACTTGCAGAGTTGTGATTACATATTTGTAGAGACCTTGTTAGCTCTTGAAGTCCTAATTGGCACTATTTATCTTGTGTGCTTTTTTTTCTGGTACATTGCTTTGCTTCACCCTTATCTGAGTGGAGCTGCACCAATACTAAGATATGCACAGCACCACAGTAACCCACACTTGATCGCAACCAAAAGGCACATAGATAAAATCTTTTATAAAATTCTCCATAAAAAAAAAGTCTTTTCATCTACCAGTGCTGTGGTCTAATCTGAGTTATTCACTCTGGTCCTGCACAGAGTGTCTACAGTTTAAAGTGCTAAAATACTAGACCATTACTTTCATTGTGTTTCTACGTCTTAAAAAGGCCATAGAAATAAACAACTTCATAAACCCCAAAACTAGTGGCAACCAACTATCTAACACTCTATAACCCATTCTAAAATCATCTTACCTCTCTCACAGACTCTTGAACACTATGGAACTACAATCTGTCCTCTTCCAATTTATTGCCAACCTACAAATACTAGTTGCCATGAGATAATGTAGCAACTGCCTTATGTTCTCTAACAACCTGCTATCATATGAGAAGGTGTAAACACTTAAATTGGAGATAAATCTTTCAAACCATATGATTGTCAATAAACACTCCGCCAGCACCAGAACCACTCTGCACCAGTGCTAAACTCACATGTGCAGGTATACTGAGAAAATCTTTACCAAAGACTCAAATGCCTCCAAGGCACTGTAGTAGTGCACCCAAACCTCTGCAGCATATGAACATCTCATATAGAGCTCACATATCAGGTTCCACTATTAACACAGCAAACATGTGTTACTCAAGTGGCATGTTCAAACTGTCAGGGATACCAGGTAATGCTTCTCCACATAGCAATGCCATAGTGATATGTGACCCCATAGTAGGGAATACTGATGCAACCCTCAAGATGCTGAGCAAAGATAGGGTGATGGTTAGCTGCCTGTCATGTGCCAAACGTTATGACATAATTAGGACACTCAAGTCCCTTCCCTGAACATATGCACACGACATGGTCATTGCTCATGTGGGTGTGAAAGATCTGCACTGTACCACCTGGAAACAAATGAAGTGAGCCACATTTGAACTCTCTGATTATGCTTCTGATGCAGACATTCAGTTTAGTTTTGAGTAGTATATTGCCATCAATGTGAATAATATCATAATACAAACACTTGATAATGGAGTACAACAATTGTTTCAGTTACTGGTTTTATTGTAGTGGGATCCAAGAAATATTTGATAATCCTATTCACTTTTCTAGGGATGGTGTGCACCTCTCCCAAGGGACTCAAGACATTTTTGAATTTGTGCTGCCTGTTTTATGACAGTTTCCTACATCTGGTGACCTAACAAATTTAAATCAAACCTATAACAACATGACACTGATCAATGACTGGAGATTAAGCAAAAAGATTTCTGCCTTTGACTCCTTCTTAACACTTGAAAGGCCAGATATCTGTATAATCACAGAAGCATTGTTCCAGTCTAGTGACAGTCTTCCTTCTGTACTTGGTTTTAATGCTTATTGCTACTTTAGACCCTCCGATGACCATGGGCTGCCTCTGGCGGGGGTGTATAATCTTTTATTCATAACCACATCACCTCATTCCTACTAGAGAATGAGAAAGATCTGGAATTTATACATATCTTGGTAGCCATAGAACATCCACCTTTGACATTATGTCCAGTTACATGACCACTACTATTATGCCCATTCCCATTAAATGTACTGTAACAAATTAGAATCCCTAACCATCAACATGAACATAAACATTCTAGGTGACTTCAGTTACCCATCCATAAACTGAGTAAGATATACTACATATAGCAAATTTGTACAACCAATCCTGACTATCAGGGCTACTTTCTAGACATGTTAATGTCTACCCAAATAAGGGTTCATACTTTTTTAAAAACATAGCACTTGTGAAATATGATCTGTCCACTGCAGAACTCTCCATAAGGATTATAGAATCACAGGACGTTACTAGGCTATTGAGCTGGAGATCATTTCAAGCCTAGCAGTTTCATCCCAATATAATAGCATAAATTCTCTACTCAATACTAAGAACTGTATTTGGTAATGACTGCCCATGTCCAGGTGGGTTGTGGGCACTGTCCTTGGTAAGAAAGTACGGTGCCCCATCCACTTGTTCATGTTCCTTTTGAACGGTGTCATAGAGGTGCTTGGCTTCACATAAATTGTCAGCCTAGTCTAAAGACATGGCAGTCTCTGGGAGACAAATTTGTCTCTCCAGCATGACCTATTCAAGCTTCAGGCTATATTTAAGTGTCGGCTAGCTCTAGTCCCATTTGATTTACAGATGTGCAGCAAATTCATTAGGGTTGGGCTGGAGATTGCTGTGTAAGACAGGCGTAAGTTTCCTCTTAGAAATCAATATGATACTGAGTATACTGACCAGGATTTTAGTCAGACTGTGTAAGGCATATACTGGAGTCCCTTGATCTTCTTTGTTAGAAACCTCTGGGGTGTCACAAATAGCTGCAGGTTTTTTGTATAGTACATGCCAAAAGGGATATTATACTCAATTATGGGCCTGATTAGTGATGAGTATAGAGGGGTTTGTTTGCTAATCAAGTGTGCTACATAGAAAGCCTTATTTACTATAGTAGACACATGGTGGTCAAAGTTAAGATTGCAGTCTACTTGTGATCCCAGATCCCTTACCACTTCGTAGGTACATAGGGTATTATTGTTAATTTGATTGTGTGAAGAGACATTGTTTTTACCAAAGGAAATGATACATTACTTTGCATTTAGTTTGAGACCATGACTAAGACGCCAGCCATTGGTCTGCATAAAATCCTCCTGAAGTAGATTGACATAATTTGGGGAATCGATAATTGCACCCAGTTTGCAGTCATCTGCAAACTTGGTCAGTCACAGCCCCTTAATTTTCTCCTGAACTTCTGAGAAGATTATACCAAACAATAGGGGCCCAGCACTAACCCTTGTGGCATCCCATTGGTGACAGACCTGCTGGTTGATGTGGAGTTAACCACTTTGATAGTGTGTGACTGGTTTGTGAGTCAGTTGGCAACCCATCTTACAACAAAGGAGGTTTACATTCAGTTTACTACATTTATCTGTAATGCCTGAATGTGGGATTGTGTTAAAGGCCTTGTCCAACTTGAAGTATGCTGTGTGCACAGATTTGTCCTTGTCAATGGCCTTGGTCACATTTTTGAAGAAATCCACCAGGTTTAACAGGCAGGATCTGCTCTTGATGAAGCTGAATTGGATCAGATCCAGGGTCTGGAGTTTGCCTATGTCTTTATTTATGAGGTCCATGATGATATGTTCCATGGCCTTATAGATGAGGCTCATCAGGCTTATGGTTCTATAATTTCCTGGGTCTGTTGCAAAGCCACCTTTGTGGATGGCAATAACTGTTGCTGCTCTCCATTCTGCAGGAACATAGCCTGTGGTTAGGCAGCGACTGGATAGGGTACTTAATGATGATGATAGTTCATGTTTTAGTTTGTTTAAAAGACAGCCTGGGATGCCTTCTGGTCCCATACAGGTGTTGTTTTATGACTTAGGCAAGGCTTTAAAGACCTTCTCTTTGGCTATGTAGGGTGGAGGAAGTTTGGGGCAAGGTTTGTGCTAAGTTTGGGGGGAAAAGAGAATGGAATTTTCACCAACTGTGTCTACCAGTAGGTTTGCTATCTCTATGGGATCAGTGTCTGTGATACCATTAGTCACTAACTTGGCACATGCATGGGTTCTACCTTTTAAGCTGCGTGCATAGCTGTAAAAGGCCTTATGGTTATCTTTGGCCATGACTGCTAAGTTTTTCTCACTACATAGCTGTAAAAGACCTTGTGGTTATCATTGGCTGTGACTGCTAAGTTTTTCTCAAAGTTACTCTTAGAGGATTTGACATGCTGTCTTATTTGCCTGTTGAGGCTGAAGAGGGTGCTTTTCTATTTTTGGGGCCTTGCCTCAGTTTTCTTAGACGGCAATGTTTTGCTTTTGTTGTAAAGGTTGTTGATGCTGGATGTCCACCAGGGCAGCTTGTTTTTACTTACATCACTGAGTTTTATTATCTCTGGAACAGCTGAGTCTACACACTTATACAAGTGATTGTACAGGGCTTTAGTGTAAGTTTTGGTGTAGTTACCACTTCCAGGTGGGGGTGAGGCTTAGAATGCATTTATACCTTCCCCTAGCAGGATATATTCTGACTTCACCCTTTGTGAGTTCTGGTGTCAGTGCCACTTCGAAGGTGAATGATTTGTGGTCAGATTTAACTAATGAGGGTCCGACAGCTGATGTGGTGCATCTGTTTGTCATATTAGTGATGACCAGATCTAGTATGCTTATTCCTCTTGTTGAGGTTTGAACAATTTGTTCCAGGGCATTTGAGTTAATAAAGTCAAGGAACTTCTGCACTAGTGAGTTAGGGCTAGAATGGGTTTCCCAGTTGATGATGGTATAATTGAAATCTCCCATGACCAGAGTGTTTGGCAATGTTTTAATTGACTCCAGTTTAGTCAAGTAGGCCTCATGTGCATCATGATCCATGAAGGGGATCTACAACTAGCTATGACTTGATTGGGGGTCTTACCCAGAATAATCTGAACTTGGAGTAACTCCATGGAGTTATCCTGTCTAATTGTCAGTTGGTGACTTTATCTGTAATATAGATAGAAACACCACCTGCTTTGGTAATCACATGCTTGTTTTGCGGTCTGAAGGTATAGAAGGGATTGTAGCCTTGTAAGGCTGGTGTACTCTCTGAGGTCTTGAACCAGGTTTCTGTGACTGCATAGACATCCACATCCTCCAGTGATAGGAGTGCTTCCAGGGTGTGCAGTTTTTGGTTCAAGCTTCTAGAGTTTACCAGCATAACCCTTATTTTATTATGACTGGCAATTTTCACATTAGCAATTTTGTTTTTGACACCTTGCCTAAAAAAGGCATTTTGGGTGATGCAAGAACCTTTGCCATCAGCCAAAAGCCTAGTGGTGCTAGGTGCAAACTGTCTCTGGCAAAATGGCAAGGTTTATTGTCCATGTCATCCCAGGCTGACAGAATCTGGATCCCAGGAAACTAAGCCAATTATTGAAATCGATCATTTTTTGTTTATACTATGGCATCATTCTAGGTGAGGGTAATATGCTGCTCAAGGCTAGGAACAATACTTGCCTGGGACACATAGTCAGAGAGCTCAATCATGTCTCTCTTCATATAGTCCAGTGAGGTATGTCTCAGGTCGATCACTCCAACATCAGCTATGACAGAGTCATAATAGTAGTTGTTGCCAAGAGACCTGAGTGCATGTGTTGTAAAGTTGTCTTTGATTCCAGTTTGTCTTTAAATCCTATTGACCTCAGAGATGTCACCAAGACAAACTTCCTAGTCCTTCCAATCATATGAAATTCAAAAGTTACCAACTGCATGGGGTCCCAATAACTAAAAAAGCCAAATTTATCAATGATGTTTACTCTCACCTAAGCATATACATTGAAACCTCTGTTTCCACTTATAAGAAATACAATGCCAAGATCAAAAAAAAAAATTTAATTATACCAATTTGTTAACCAGGTAGGCCCACCAGGCATACAGTGCCTTTTCAGGATTGACACAGGAGCAATGTCTGTTTAAGTTTGTTCAAGGTCACAATGTAGGTAAATCAGGACATCATACCCTTTACCACAGGAACTACATCCCATAGTCTTAATCCTCTGCATCAGCTGTCAGACCTTTGAGGATTTCCAAAATTAGCAAACTGTACAACAAGAAAAAACACTCCTGGACTTAAAGAAATAAGTTTAGAACCCAATCTAAATGTGTCCTCAAAAGTGTAAACAAGAGGTAAGGCAAAAAATCAAAACCAACAAGGCTAAGTATGACTTTACTATTGTTATCACCTCCAAAGATACCCACAAAGCAAGCCATCTTTAATTATAATTAAAAAAAAAAAAAAAAAAAAAATTTAAATTTTTATTTTTTGTTTTAATTACATAATTAGTATTACATAGTTGGTATTATTTGTTTTTTGTTAGATTTGCATTACCTGACCTGAACTAATATCCTTGTATTTGGCTATTTGCCTATATCATATGTGATTATTTTACATGTATTTCTATAACCATGCTTTAATCTGTGGAGCTTTTCTCCCCGAGCCTCCACTGAAAATGGACAACGATCCAGTTGGACTAGCCCGGTCAACAAATGTAAAATAAATAAATAATAATAAATAAATAATGGAAAATCTGGAAAAATACTCATTACTGCGCTGAGTTAATATGAGAGATCTCATACAATCAGACACACAGTTTAATGCAGATATACCTACTGGCAAATTAAACTCAAACATCTCCACTCTGTCCATTTCTTGCTTCTGCCCAAATCATCCAATAAATACCTCACCCATTTTTACCAAATAGTATTAAATGCTCTCTCCAAAACACAGAACAGTAACACAATAGCTCCAGACATCATACCAGACTATTTTCTACTTAGTTTAAATCACTGTTCCATCGACAACCTTGCAGACTTATCTAATCTCAGCCTTTCCACTGGTTATGTTCCTGACGTTTGGAGAAAAGTCAAGATGATACCCACTTTAAGGATGGCCCAAACAATAACTCAGGGAACAATAGACCCATTAGTCCCATCACACTCATATGTAAGGTAATGGAATGTATCATTATGGAATTTATAAATATGGATAATATTGGCAGCTTACAACACCTCGGCCCAAACCAGTCTGATTTTAGCAAGGCAAATCCTGCCTATTTAAGCTAGTTGACTTTTTTTTTAAATGTCACAGAAGAGCTAGACAAAGCCACAAAGAACATACTACCTAGCCAGACTGACTAAAATCTGACATTAGCCCACATTCTAAAATCATTAATAATTTGACCAACCTAAATATGAACTCCAGCATAATTAATTGGAAAACAGATTAGTTAACCTTAGAGAACCTATTCCTTTAGGGTTGGTGGCACACTTTCCCCGAAAAGACACACTGACAATAGCATCCTCAGATGTTCATTGGTGCACAGCTACTTTTCTGCTAATACTTCTCTAACATCAAGGTTGACATCAAGGGTCCATGAAAAAACAAGTTTGCCTATGAATGTGAACTCAGAGTAGTCATAAACACTTCAAATACTACCCAAATCATTCAAGGTGACTTATCCAGAGAAATCCACGGTGCTTGGATCATAGAATAAAGCTCAGTGCTTAAAAATGTAACACGGCACTTTTTGCGAAAGAGAAACACCTTTGCAACTACAACACCAATGAGAGACCTTCAAAACTGCAACTGTCATTAAAGACTCCAGAACATTCGTGGACAAAGAACTCGTCGTCCACCATGCATTCATGGACAATAAGCTCATTATTCACCACCCCATATCAGCTTTAAACAGAAAATACTTTTACCTAAGCCAGATGAGTATTAAAGAAAAATCCATCAAATCCAAGGAAGTTACAATACCGCCTGCCTGAATGTGTCCTTATTTGGTCCATAATCAAAAATAATGTATATTTCCAACCACACGGTTCAACTATAAAAAAAATAAATAAATAAATTTTCTCGCAAGAAAATCTTAGGCATGATTTCATAAGCTACACAGAATGTCTGAAAGTTCTATCGCACTACTGTGTCTCTTACCCATTAATGCATGGTGACTTGCTGACCAACTATGTGCATTTAAAACTGCAGGTCCCCCATATACTTATTATACAGACTCAGTTGTGTACAACAGTATCAACAAGAACTGTTGGCAAGACAAATATCTCTCCCTCTGGAGTAAGGCTCCAACCACTTCACATCAAAACACATCCCTTGCTCCTTTCAAAGCTAATTTTGACACTTGAATGGGTTAACTATAAGTTTATTACAAGTCAGAACCAGAATTCACAAAAATAAACACTATAGTCATGAGTAGAAGGAGAATAATTTTTTAAAGTGTAAACATTTTCATTTTTGTCATTAAATTATTATTTTTTTAGTCATGACTATTGCATTCATTTTGTGAATTTTGGTTCTGGCTTTGGATTGAACAGGTCATTATTTGTGTACATTCTGTTGCTTATTGCAAGCCATGCCCATACGTCCCCTATGGTTAAGGTAGTAAGTATTTGTAGGGGCTAGGCCCTTCATGATCGTTGTGATTGATTGTCTAGTATGAATGTGCCTACAAATGACGATGTTATATTTATTTATTTTTATTTATTTTACATTTGTTAACCGGGGGTGTCTGACTGAGCCAAAAAGGCCCTTTTTCAGCATAGGCCCGAGAAGAAAAGCTCCACAAAGAAAAATTACAGACACATTTAGTTATTTAGACATGATCAGTATGCACACAAATTACAAGAGACATGTTTTTACAGTGGTATGCGGCACATAAACAGTTACAGTGGAGAGAACAAACAAAAAAAATTAATTTCAAAAATAAAGGTAATTAATAGATTTGTGGTGTACAGCTGAAATTTGGAACATAGGTAGAATACATACATAGTACACAGGTACAGTACATACATTGTAGATTAGCCAGTGTTTGTGAATAAGACTGAAAACTATTATCAAGTGCTCTAGATTTAGTATGTATATGTTATCTGCTTTCACTAGCCTGGGGATCAGTCATGGCACTGCCAACTTTGCTTGAGATGTTGCCTGATGAGGTCTTTAAAGGAGGCTTTGGATGATGTGTTTTGAATGCTAGTAGGGATAGAGTTCCAATTTTTAGCCACTGAACTACTATATAGTGCATCTCCAAAGCTGTTGCAGCTGTTGGTGACTTCTAGTAGTAGTTTGCTTGATGATCTAAGAGGCCATTTGGCTGAGTGATGTTGTACTAGGTTTTTGAGGGCAGGACACTTATTGGGGAGGTAATAGATAGAATGACAGAGGCAGAGCTGATTGTAGGTTAGGAGGTTGGGCAGTTCAAGCCAGTGGAGCTGTCTCAAAGCAGTACAGTTATGAGTTCTATATGAGCAATTTGCAGCAAAGCGGGTAATTCTGTTATAGCAGGCTTCCATTTTGTTTAGTTCAGTTTTGTTGAGATTAGTCAGAATGGGAGATGCATAGAGTAGGGTGGATAGAAGTTGGGAGCGAGCAATGGCTGATCTTGTGTTGTTGGTAAGAAATAGTTTGATACAGTAGAGTGACCCCAGTTTGGCATGTACATTTTTAATAGTTAAGTTTAGATGACTATCAAATTTTAGGTGGGAGTCTATGGTTATTCCCAATAGCTTAGCCTGTGCCATTGGAGCAATTGGAGTAGCATTTGTGGAGTAAATAGTGAACTGACTGTTAGTGTTTTTGTTAGAACTGGTTATAATCATAAGCTGAGTTTTCTTTGGATTGAGGATAAGTTGGGCTTTGGTAAGGTAGTTTTCAATGTCAGAGAATGCTAGTTGAGTTGTTTGCAGGAGGGTGGGAAAGTTTTGTGCAGCACAGATTAAGGTAGTGTCATCTGCATACTGAATTATAGATGCATGCTGTGTGGAGGTATGGAGGTCACTTGTGAAGACTGTGAATAGTAGTGGTCCTAAGATAGAACTCTGTGGGACTCCTATAGTTATGGGCAGCTGAGGAGAGAGAGAATTTTCCCATTTTACAGCTTGGTACCTGTCAGTTAAGTAGTTTTGGAACCAGGTAAGAGTGGAATTTGATAGATGATATTGTTTTAGTTTGTTTAGCAGGATTTGGTGTGAGACTGTGTCAAATGCTTTGGACATATCCAAAAAAAAAAAGTTGACACTTGTAGGCCTTCATTTTTGAGATGGTTTAATGTGTCTGTGAAGCAGAGGAGGGTTGTAGTGGTACTATGGGCAGGTCTGAAACCATGCTGAGTAGGTGACAGGATGTTGCTGTCTAGGAGATAGTTTAGCATCTGGGTATGGATGCATTTTTCTAGGATTATGGCCAGGGGAGAGAGTAAAGCAATGGGTCTGTAGTTATTAAGTTCAATGGAGGTCCCACCTTTATGTATGGGTGTAGCATAGGATATTTTCCAGCACATCGTTTTCAACAATTGATCTGTTTATGAGAGTGGAGACTGGGATAGCAGTCGCATCTGCTGTGAGTTTCAAGAAATAGCTGGGGAGTGGATCGGCTGCTGTTGATGAGGTTTTTAGTTTGGAGAGCATGCTTTTGATTGAAGTGGTGGAAACTGTTTAGAAGGTAAAGCTTGTATTAGTGTTATTTGTGTTGGGGGGGGGGATAGTGAGAAAGGAACTGTCCTGTGATACTAAGGATAGAATTGAGTTCACAAAGTGGGAGTTGAATTGTGTTTCGATGGGAAATTTATTGTTAGGGGTGGTTGGTTTGGGGGTAGCCTTTTGGGTAGATTTTAGTAGCTGGTTTACATTTTTCCAAACTTTTTGCAGGTTGTGTTGGTATTTAGTTTGTAATGTTGTGTAGTAGGATTTTTTGTCCAGCCTAATGCATTTTTTTGCATGGTTGCGCAGTTCTTGGTACTTAGTTTGGCTTTGTATTTCTTTGTTTTTTGATAGTAAAGCCAGGCAGTGTCTCTGGACTTGAGGATTTGTTTGTTTTTTTTACTGTGCCAGGGGTTTGTAGAGGCTCTAACCTTGATTTTTCACAATGCAGCGACAGTATCTAGGTGTTGTAGAAATGTTTTGTTGAAATATGCTACAGCCTGGTCAAGTGGGAGGGTTTTTAGGGGGGTCCAGTCACAGTTACAGAGTAAAGTGTTGAGGACCTCAGAAGAAAATTTTTTTGTATTTCTAGTGGATATATAGTTAGTGGTTTTGCATATGCTTGTTCTACTACGTATAAAGTATATTATGTTGTGGTTGTTTAAGGTGTCTGGGAGACTGCCTGTGTGAGAGCACAATGTGGGGTTAGGACCCAGTCAAGGATGGATTCCCTTTTAGATTTTTTATCACATCTAGTGGAATTTAGACTAGCTGCTGGTAGCCATGGAGATTTATTAGATTACTTGGTGGTTCTGATATACAGATGAACCAATCTAGGTAGAAGTCCCCCAGAATAAGGGTTTCTTGTGAGTATGTGGAAGAACACCAGGATAAGAAGTATTCAAGGCTAGCAGGTATATTACCAGGTGGAATATAGATCACAATTGTGGTGATGACCTTTTTAGGGTGAAGTTGAAGTTGTGAGATAAGTATGTCCCAATTATTGGGGGAGGGGTAGGAGTTTGGTAATTGATGGACAGTTAAGTTGGACTTGTACAGTAAGGCAGTTCCGCCCCCTTTACAAAGTGGTCTGTCTTGTCTAATGATATTGTAGCCAGTAGGGAGAACTTCTGAGTTAGCTATGTTTTTATTTAGCCAGGTTTCTGTTAAAACAACTATGTCTGGGGAGTAGTGTGCTATTGTAGCCTGGAGTTCAGGTATTTTATTTTTGATTCTTCTAATATTAATATTTAGCATTAAAAGATGGTTGGTTTTGCTGCTGTTGTTGATTTGCCCAGGGATGTCATTTATAATGACAAGTAGCTCAGTTCAAGGACTGGCCAATGTCTTTGAATAATTTAAAATGTCAGCATTCAAAATGTGGAGACTGAATTACTGGAAATTTAGACTTGTATATACTATGTCTGAGACTGACATCTCTCTAACTATTCCCTTTTCTCTGAGGTGTGTTGATCTCAGAGTTGGTATATCTAAGTTTTAGTGGTATATGGGGCCTGCCCTCCACACTGGTGAGTGCAAGGGTGTTTACCCCACTGCAAAAAGGCAAGTTTAAATGAGAAGAGCAATGCTCAGAGTTCACTCATTATTTTTTTTTTTTTTTTTTTTTTGGACTTTTAAGACGCAATCCAAGTTACAACATTTCAGCAGGGAGTTGTATCAGTATCTCTGGAAGTAAGTACACTGGGTCTATATCACGACATCGAAAAGGCCGTTAATTGAACGGTTTAATATCGAAAATGCCATTTATCGATGTGTGTATTGTGAGATTGCAGTACAGTAAAGATAAGAAAATGTGCCCTTTCCTCACTGTAGTGCGATCTCAGAGTTGGTATATATAATTAGCGGGGGTGGGGGGCTGCAGCCCCTCACAAGGGCGACTTCGATGAACAGCATTTTCGATTTTAAAGCCATTCAATTAATGACCTTTTCAATGCAGTGATATAGACCCAGTACAGCATGGTACAAAAATACTGGAGGGGAGACAAACAAAAATGATTTAATGAGAATATTCCTGTATATATATATATATATATATATATATATATATATATATATATATATATATAAATATGTAAGTCAAAAATAGATCAAATACAATCAAGAAGAAGCACTGTGGAGACAGGAAACTACAACTTGCTCTAAATAAACTATATACAGATTCCTTTCTCATGACGATAGATAAGAGACAAACATGGCAAAGCACATCCACAGAGTGGTAGAAAAACTGGAGTTGTTATTCATAACAAGAGCTATAGATGTTAACAGAAATTTCTTGATGGAGTCTACCATTAGAACAACAATATTGTGAAGACCTAAAACAGATTTGCCCCAGACAGCTTCTAATAAAATATGCTTGAGAAAGACTGGTCTTAGAATGCGTGTTCTTAAATGGCAAAGAGATAGGATTCTAGATATTGGGATATGTATCTAGAAATGATCAGTCATTTGCCATTAAGAGATAAATAAACAGAATGATTTATAGATATCATATCTTCAGATGTGGCAGGCAAAAATGAGAGTTCTGGATTTCAGGTGATCAGGAAATGAAAAACTTGAAATATGCCTCATGCACATTCAAGCATAACATAACATAAGTAAAAATAGTGTTGATGAACAACAGAAGTGAGATAACTGTGTGAAAGAAATATGAAAATCAGTCATAAAAATTATTCAGGTATTAAGAGAAAACATTAACTATTTAAGAAATATAAGGAAAAGAGATGAGAAAAAAATATAAATTAAAGAAGAAAATAGCTAGAATAGCAATAAAAAGACAAAGGCTGAAGCAGAGGCAAAAAACAGCCCCTTTAACTGAGAAATAAGATAAAGCATGTTATTTATACATCAGGAGGCAAAGAAAAAAATAAAAAAGAAAAGTCTACTGAAACATAGCAGAATATGGAATGATCCAACAGATACCAGTCATAGACTGAATGCCTAAAGGAAGTGACAAAATAGGTGGGAGAAAAAGACTGAAAATAAATATTTTTCATGCTATGGAGTAGTGGAAGATAAAATGAGCATATATCATCTGTATATATGTCTAAGAATTTAAGGTTGACTCTAGTTCTTTTAGTGAGGAAATAGCCAAGAAGGAACTTACAATGCAAAATACAGACAAGAAAATCGGACATTACTTGTGAGTCATTCTGCAACTCTCAGAAAAATGAGGATGATTCTATGAAGGAAGGACATATGATCTCTTCAATTGACAAGAGTTATGTAAGAAAGTATATTACTTAACAGATCATTAGAATGCAGCATTTCAGTAACAGACCAATCCTTAGCAGTCATTACAAAAAAAAAAAAAAAAACAGAAACAAAGGACAGCACTCTTTTATCATTTGGTTAATAGTTTCCAAAGTTGGTGACTCTGTAGTGCAGACCCTGTGTAAAATGTCACGCATCACGCTCCCAGGCCTGATGTGAGAAACATTTGGCAGATCATTTAGATAAAGCCTGATAAACTCTCTGCTTGGTAAATCTCTGGTACAAGGATACAGAATGGGTGGAATCAGCTGAAGGTGAATGAAGATGAAAGCATGGTGGCAATCAAGACTCCTTTGAACTAGGAAGTAGGTTTGCACAATAACAATTCCCATAGAGAAATGATGGGGAGAAGTGACAAGCAAGGCAACATGCAGGGCTAGCACTGCAGCAGTGGTGGTTTGTCTGGAGAAAACCACTGCACCAAAATACTACAAGGATTTCTGGCATGCTATCAAAGTATGTTTTGTAATAGGGAATTATATTGATAATGCATTACTTTGTGCACTTTTGGCTACATACAGGGATTCATGGAGGCTAGAATGTGAGGAAATTGGCATGGGGGGACCTAGTCAGCACCCACACCTCCAACCAAGGCTGATGATTTTGCTATTTTAGAAAGAGGAATAGTTAGTAACCTAATCTGAGCAACAGCTTTTGAAACGTAGCAGCTTTTCCTTGGAAGATGATACTTCATGGAGTGGGTTAGGTGGCAGCAGCAAGCCTGACTATGATGCATCACTATAACAACATACCAGACTCATCTGCGTACAGGTAGCTGGGGGGGGTCACAAAGAGAGCATTAAGGCCGGCTTAGCTATTGGACCTTATTTATCTAGTTGGACTATCCAGGTCAGCAAATGTAAAATAAATAAATTAATTAATTAATTAATTAATTAATTAATTGATTGATTGATTGATTGATTGATTTAACAGTTCAGGAGGGAGGTAGCCAAGGAGTCCCTTGATACTCAAGAGCTGAGGGAATCTGTATATTGAAACAAAGGGGTTTTACAGCATCTGGTAACACCACAGGTGTACAAATGGACACTTCTGGCTATAACCAATGATATTCCCTTTTTCCAACGATATGAGCAGAAAGCCTAGAAACCACAATGGTGCAGTGGTAGAGTTTTTACCTCACAGCAAGAGGTTTTCTGGTGTGATTCTCAGTTGGAGTGCCTTCTGTGCGGAGTCTGCATGTCCTCTCTACGTTGATGTGGGTTTCTTCCTGGTGCTCCGGTTACCTCCCATGTTACAAAGGCATGCATCTGAAGCATTTCTCTCTGGGACTCCACTGAAAATTGGCTTCATTCCAAGTTGGACTTTCCTGGTAAACAAATGTTGACTAAATAAACTGAAGGGATATAGATATTTTTTATTTCACAGGTATTGCAGAATATGAGAAGGGGTACTGCAAGATGTCTGAGCAATGCCAATAGGCTTGCATGGCGGGAGATAAGGCTAAAGCTTTCTGATGCCTTTGTCTTTATTGAAGAACCATTTCATAGAGTAGCTATGTGCACTGTGGGGTGTCTTAGCCCCACAAAATCTTCATATAAGAGGTATACCCTTGTGGTGGTAGATTATGCTACTGGATACACAGAGGTAATGGTTTTGTCAATGGTTAAGGCAAACTAGGTGGCAAATGGTCAGTCAGAAATTTTCAGCAAGATATGTTTTCTGAGGAAATAAAACAATGTAATAAACTTCTCTGTGTGGAAGTTTTTTAATTCCTGTATGTCTAGTTAATCACTGTATATTAAAAATCAGAAAAAAAATCAGAAAATGATAGTAGAAGTTGCAAACTTAAAAACGCCCTAAATCAAAACATAAAAACTTATTTTGAAATATTATTAATATTATACAGAATTATTAACTCTAGTAGGTATTCAGACTTGATTCAAACAGGGTAGACTGTCTATTTTCAGTAGAAAATCCATTATTAAGCATACAGACAAATGATACATACAAAATAAAAAATAAACAGAATAATAGCTTAATCCCAAACTCTCTGACTATATACCTGTTAATCAGGTATGGGGGTGATTTATTTAGTTTTAAAACAAAGTGTAATGGTATACATGTTAACAAATTCAAATCATTCCCCCCATCCTTATCAGTGTGATATTCAAGCTGGTACTGCCCTACTTAATAAATGTCTTAATAATTTAAACCTTATGCACTTTAAATAAAATTTAAAAAAATAATAATGAAGTGGCACGTCTTATTAAACAAAGTCTGTGAATTTATCAATGACATTATAATACATGGTTTTCTGAAGAAATACTGACAAATTGGGGGACACAATTTCATTTCAGATTGGCTGGCTTGTTTCTTGAAGCATTGTGGGGTAAATCATTTACGGATTACTACCTAGCATCCACAGACCTTTGGTCGGGCTGTGAGGTTTAACTTTGAGTTTTTTTTCATTTAATCCTACTGCTGTGAGCAATTACCGCCAGTATTACTATTATGCAATATGACAGCTATATTGAGTCACTTCTAAGGTTAACAAGTGCAATACGGTAACTAAATAGCTGCTATTCACTAGTCTATTTATTCTATATCTTAACGGTGAAGGGGTTTGGTGGTGGCTATTTATTTATTATTTATCATTGGATGATGGGTATTGAGTGTGTTTAGGTAATGTGAACTACCTCTTGCATGTCATACGTGCTGTTATTTTCTTTCGTATGTTATTCTCTGATACCGCTGTATCTACGTTATTTGCATATCATTTCTCTCATGAGCTGAAATTTCTAATTTCCTTTAGGCTGCACTTGTGTGGTTCTAAATGACAATAACATTTCTTTGAATCTTTGAATCTTTACTTTAAATACCATGATGAGAGCATTCAGAGGCCAGTTTAAGTGGAAGTGGGAGAGATACAAGACCCACTTAATCTTTATAAACCAAGAAGTTTCCCATGAATCCAAAGGATTTTACCTTTTGAGTTGTATGGTTATGGAGGAAGTTACTTGTATTTAGTTTTTGATGAGTGGGATGGTAACTGTCATTCCCACAAGCAGTCTGTTGTAGAATGTGTGCTAAACTAAAGGACCAGACTTAGGGAGCTTACAAGGATAACACAGAGCACCTAGTACAAATAAAGAATCAGCAAAATGTCCGTTATGGCCATCCAGCCTAGGGCCAAATTGGATTATTTTGGCAGAAAGTGATGATCCTTATCTATGTTAGTAACAATAAAATGTAGTCAGCATGAGTAGGTCCTTTCAGTATTATTGAGAGAGTTATGTGGTGTTAATTCCATGACAGGGTTGTTAGGCAGGAGGCAGAAATGTGCACTGTGCTACATCTTCTTCTTTATCACCTTGTCCGCACATTGAATGGCAGTGGAGTTTCCTTCCACAGAAGGCACCCACCTGCAGCATGTCTTGTGACCACAGGGAGGACATGCAGACTCTGCACAGAAGGCACCCCAGCCGAGGATCGAACCAGAGAACCTCTTGCTGTGAGGCAGCAATGCTAACCACTGCACCACCGTGGCTGCCCAAATGTGCACTGCGCCACATAAATATGATAAAACCCTAACTGCAGTGGGTTATAAGAAGAATCAGAAGGAGATCTTGCTATAGACATTCTCAGTGAGACTCCGTATGCCACTTCATTGGAGATCTAAGCAGTACTGCTGGAAACTTGAGATATGTTTACTCACCAAGTGGGGCACCATGAAGCCATATGGCTCAAAAAGGCCATCAAATATACACCTTCTAGCGTGTTTGAGTGGAGTAAGCAAATCCTGAGAGACAATCTGCAGAAGCTGTTGGATCTGAGGGAAGTATTGCAGTCCAGCAGTTCCTAGGCCTCATCTGTGGCACTGATGCCAAAGAAAAAAGGCAATGTCAGGTTCTGTGTGGACTATAGGAGATCAGATAATTATAGAGTCAGTTACTTTCCCTCTGATCAGGACAGATGAGGCCTTAGAGCATTTCAATCAGGCTATGCATCTAACTACTATTAAACTCACCAAGGGTTAATGGTAGCGATACCTGACAGGTCTATATTATGTGATCAAAGAGTCTACCGATGTGCAGCCCATTCAGGCATGGCTTACTCCTTAGTACAAAGCAGGAGAAGGCAGTCATAGGAAAACCAAGGAATCTTTTCCCAGCTATAGTACAGTTGTCCCTCTCTTTTTCTGACCTTACCAGAGATAACATGCCAGAGAAGGTAACCTGAACTCAAGTCAGAGAACAGGCATTCTGAGTAATTAAGGAGGCCTTGCATGTACCCCTTTGCTAAGCAGTGCTAACTACAATCAAGAACGTGCTATCCATGCAGATGCTTCAAAGAATTGGCTGGGGGCTGTACATAACTAGGTTTACTTACAAGAGAAAAGCACCCATAGTGTGTCTCAGCTGTAAACTTCAATTGGGAGTGGAATCCTATGCAACTTTAGAAAATGAGTCTTTAAACACAAGTTGGGTTACTCAAAACTTTCAACTTTAACTGTTGACAGAATGTTGTGGCTGGTGACCCCAATGGCATAAAGTGGTTAAACAAGGTTAGTAAACAAAATGGAAAGCCTGTTTACATGGAGTTTAGCTTTGCAGTCCTATTTCATGACTATCCAGCATAGGAGTGATACAGCTAATGCTGTTTCAGCAAAGGAAACGGTAATATATCAAAAGACTGCACAATCATCTCATGCATCAATTTTGGGGGTGCCTCTATTCATTTTGCTTGAGGTCTAAATGCATGACAAAATATATTGTCTGAGAATAAATATGTCAATGTCTTCTGAGTCAGAATGAAACAGATATATGAACTGCACTTAAATCTTGTAAAACCTGTTACAAGTAAGATAAATACGTGACTTAATCTGCAATATTTGTGATTCTTCGCTGGCATGGGAAAATGCATGAATTTGTGACCTTTTGCTATGAAAGGAAAATATATATACATTTTGCAGTTGGAGCTGTACCTCCCTTTTGCTGGGAACTACATCCACTATACACATAAGATTTTAAACTGTGACTATTTTCCCCATGTTAACAAGGTGTGTGACTTTTCCTAGGCTGGGAAGATAAGAGATCATAAAAGAACAATTAGACAATTATGTTAAAGAGATAGTTAACCAATAACAGGGAAAACGTAAATATGATACTACACATTTATACCTGGGTCCTGAATACAGAAACATAGCTAGGTTAGTGTGACTGCAGCAGCTGCCACAGATACAAAGTGTTAGTAAGGGCATGACTGGCAAATCCTGACTGGTCTTAAGTGCAATATCAGCATTCAGAAATGCCAATGTTACATTGGCTGTCAGAAGTGAAGACTATTAGTGTTCCATGTGTGGCATGAGCTGTAGCAGCTGTTACTACAGTTTAAAAACTTTTTTTTTTTCATTTTTTTTCTGTTTTGCTCCATGCAGATGTGGAAGTATAGAACCTGGCTTTCTCCATCAGACTAAGAATGGCCCTTTTTTGCTCCTTGTGTGAGGGCTGAAGAAGTGAGATGTGGAAGAAATGGCCTGGCTTGCTTCTTAAATATGTAAAGGAACTACAGACAAGGAACAGACATCAAGGCCACAGCACTAATTACACCTCTGTCTGAATAAAGAGATATAAACAAAGAGAGAAGAAAAAAAGAGAGAGATGGAAGACAGAACTACCTTTAACCTTCAAATTTTGAATTCAGTGCATTCAGTCAGTGTAACTTAGGTCAGGAAATTATTTTTGTCAAGAAAAGCTAAGGAAAATTCTAGCTGATTAAGGATGTTTTGCTTTTCTTGTAATCTGCTTATTCAAAATGAGTATTTTCTGTTTTCTTGCACAAACATTATATTTCTCTGTATATTTACTGTTAACTATATTGCTAAGCTTAGTCTGCTGTATGGAAAGCATTTGTATTTCTTCACCTTTTAAAAGCTAGTAGCTGATCATTTGTTTAATTTAAGAGTGTATTTATTGCTAGATAGTAATAAGCTGCTGGAATGTGGAAGTGGTGGTGCTGCGGTAGCATTGTCACCTCACAGTAAGATGTCCTGTTCGATTCTCAGCTAGAGCGTCTTCTGTGTGTAGACATGCATGAATGGGTGTACCTTCAATGAAGGTTGTGCATCAGGGCTGGCAACTCAGCATGTAAAAATCTACTGCCAATCATTAGCGGACCGGAGTTCAGTTGTGGCGACCCCTAACTGGGAAAAGCTGAAAGACACAAGTAATAAGCTGCTGGAATCCACCTCAAAAAGTGATATCCCTATGCCACGTGCTATCATTTATGTTCATTATTATTTGACATATTGTAAAGAGTGACATGTAACTGGCAGGTGTCCTGCCTCATAATCAGGGTATGTAAGAGTTTATTCAAAATACACTTACTTTGACTAGAGAGCAGTGGAAGAAAGAGAAAGCCAGAGATAGTGTTGAGAAAGGCCTCTGTGGACCTAGAAAAAAGATTGGGATTGTTGGGGGTGTTTAGTGTGATTCCTATTTGCAAGTCTGTATGTTACAGGCACATACCCAGGGCAAACGTACATATTTGTTGCATGATCTTGTGGTCAATCTGTGTTTAAGATACCGTTTAGTGATTCATATTGGCTTTCCCTTTTTATACTTTAATGTGTCTAGTAAGAGTAGTAGGACACAAGATACCATACAGATAGAAAAGTATAAGATTTTAAATTTTTAGATTAACTGTAAGCCAATGGAGTGGATTCAAGCATTCTATCCTCTGTCCAACACAAAATTTTCAATGGGTGTGTTACCTAATGGATGGCTAGAGTGTAGTCCTGTAGTAATGGACCACAGTGAATCCACAGCAGTCAATATAAAGATGCAGCTGAAAAACAGGAACATTAGTGTATATTTATGCCTTCAGTAAGGAAAAAAAGATTAAGAAAAATAATCCTTAATATGTGGTGCTAACTCCAATACTGGCCACTGTGAAGTACAGATTGTGAGTGAAATGGCATGTTTCAAGCTCCCAGGTCTAATATCAGAAACATTTGACAGACTATATAGCTAAAGACTGCAACATCCTTATTATATTAAAGCTCTGCTACAACACAGATGAACAGGATTTGTAGATCTGGCAGAAAAAGACTGAATGGGAGAACATATTGGCAGACAAGACTCTTGAACTAGCATATAGATCTAACAATCAGGAATAAAAAGAAGACTAGGTTGAGGCCTCCAGTCTAAGAAAGAGATACAGAATCAGAGAAAGTTTGCAGCACTCAGCACTCACAGAAAGGATGCTCTTATATTTGTAAGCTGCATCAGTAGTCAGCTTTAGTATAAACAACACCAGTGAAGTGTTTGGAATGGTCATTTACCACCCAGTGATCATTTGTAGTTTTGAAACAAATGGTCTGTGAGAATAAAGCTAAAGCAAGAAGTAATGTCTAAACTGTAATGTATTTTACATGTTTAAGGTAGACATCTTGAAAAATATGTAGCAAGCAGTTGTCAAATAAATAAAATGCAGGGCTAAGGTGGAGGTGCCAACAAGTTCGGCACAAAAGAGTCTAACATCAAAATTACAATTACCCTGGCCTTACAGAAACCTGAGATTGTAAAAACAAAACCTAATACAATCTACAGCTATGAAGCAAAAACAGTAGGGCTGTGCATCATGTCTGTCACTTATGTATGTATGTATGCATGTATGGATGGATGTAGTTCACTATGTAATGCCACTCGATTAATGCCAATTTTCAATAAAGTCTCAGGGAGAAATGTTCCAATCATAATTCAAAAATAATGCTAAATTAGTGTACAGAACAACTGTCATCAAACACTGAGGCAAAAGGGCAAATGTTGCATCTCAAAAGATAGGAATAAACTTAAAGTCAAATTGATATTACAGAATAATAAAAATACAAAAATATAATTTCACTACAGATGTTGAAAGTTTTCACAAATCTGTCAAACATGTATTGCAAAATTGCCAGGGAGAAAGATTCTTGTCTATATAAAAAATAAATACTACTATGCCATACAGCTGTTTCAGTTGTTATAGGAACTGAGTTATATATTAATATACACACATGTAAGCATGTGCACAGGAAATCATATAAGGTATATGTGTGTATGTGTGCATGTCTGTGTGTGTGGGTATGTCTATGTGTGTGTGTGAATGTGTGTGCACGTGTGTTCATAGGTTCATAGGTGTGTACTAGGCTAATGGCCCTGGAGCCTTTGCAAGCCTAGCCCATAGGATTACCCTGGCATTGTGTCACCCGACCTTAGTTCCCAGTGCCTCTGTCGAGAAGAGCAACTGGTGTGATACCCAGGGTGAATTTTCTATTTCCCATCCACTCATCAAGATTTCTCTTGAAGAGGGCCAGTAAGGTGCTTTGTTTGACATGTATGGGAAGTCTATTCCATAGCATGGGCAGTCTCTGTTTTATGAACCTGTCCCTCCAGCACATTCTGTTGATTGTGGTAATGAGGTTGAGGTCTCTGGAGCATGTGGTGTGGAGGGATATTTCTTTAGCTGTAGCATTTCTAACAGAGCTGGGTCAGACATGGCTTTGTAAGTCAAGCAGAGATTGCCTCTAAGTAGGTGATATGAGACAGAGAATAGTTGGAGTTTTTTGAGTCTGTCCATATAGGACAAGTGTTTAAGGCCTAGGATCCTCTTTGCGAGGTACTTTTGCGGCCATTCCATTGCAGGTGTCTAGTGAGGTACATGCCAAATGGGGCATTGTACTCAATGACTGGCCTAATGAGGGAAGAGTAGAGGCAGACAATGACCTCTTTCTTCCTGGATGCAAAACCCTTAGTAATGAGATGTGCCACATAGAAGGACTTTCTGACCACAGTAGCAATGTGGTGGCCAAAAGAGAGGTTGCTGTCAACCTGTGTTCCCAGATTTCTTATAACGCCTTCTGTGTTCAGTGGACTACCATTGATGTGGTAATTCATGGGAATTAGGTTTTTTCTAAAGGGGATGATTTTTTGGCATTGAGGTTAAGGCCATGGTTCTGACACCAGTTGTTGGTCTCAGTGAGGCCTTCCTGTAGGATGTCAGCATCACTTGGGGAGATAATAATGGCTCCCAACTTGCAATCGTCTGCGAACTTTGTCAGCCAGTGTCTGTCTTGTTGGCCTGGACTTCTGAGAAGTAGATACCAAACAGGAGAGGACCCAGGACCAATCCCTGTGGGACTCCACTTGTGACTGGTCAGCAGTCTGACTTGGAGTCAGCCACTTTCACACTGTGGGTTCTATCTGTGAGCCAGTTTGCAACCCAGCTAGTATTATAGGGGTTGATGCCTAGTTTAGTGAGTTTTTCTATGATTCCTGAGTGGGGAATGGTATCAAAGGCCTTGGCCAGATTAGAGTTGGCTGCATGAACCACCTTGCCTTCATCCACAGCTCTGGTGACTGACTGAAAGAAGTCAGCCAAGTTGAGTATGTATGCTGTACCAGTCACAAAACCAAACTGTGATTGATCCAGAGTTTGGAGATTTCCTATATCCTTGTTTATTAGGTCCATGATGATGCATTCCATAGGTTTGCTTATCAGACTTGTCAGGCTAATGGGGCGATAGTTCCCTTGGGTCTGTAGCACTCCTCCTTTGTGGTGAGGGATGACTGTAGAAGTGTGCCATTCAGAATGGACAAAGCTTGAGGTGGGGCTGTGATTGAACAGGGCACACAGGTGAGGTGCTAGTTCACTCTGAAGTTCATGTAGAACACAGCCAGAGATATTGTCAGGTCCCATAGAGGCTGTGTTCTTGGCCTAGGCCAGTGCTGTTTTAACCTGTGCAGCAGTAATACTGGGTGCCTGGCACTCTAGTGGTATTATGATTGGTCCTTTGAGGCGGAGAAGGGGTAAAGCTGGCACTGAATCTATCAGCCAGTATATTGGCAATATCTGTTGGCTCGGTATAGGAGGTACCATTGTGCAGTAGCTCAGAACAAATCTGGGTATTGCCGTAGAGATTCTTTGCATAACTATAGAAGGCCTTGTGGTTGTCTTTTTTATCTGCTGCAATTCTGTTTTCATAGCTAACTTTAGAGGATTTGATGAGGGATCTCAACTTTTTGTTGAAGCTGATAAGGGAGTTTTTCCAGTCTTGGGACTTTGTCTTATTCCACATTAGTTTCCTCCTTCTGTTGTAGAGTTTCTTTATGGCAGGGGACCACCAGATTGGGTTCTTTTTTTTTGGAGGAGAATGTCTTGGTTCTATTGGGTATGGCAAGATCAATGCATTTGTGTATGTGTTCGTACAGTGCATTGGTGTATGATTCGGTGGTCATGCAACTATTCTCCATTTGCATGGGTGTCGTGAAGTTAGCCACCGCTGTTTTTAGGACCCCAAAGTTAACTTTGGAGAAGTTTTTCATGGGGGTTACCTTTGCATGGTGAGTGGGGGTGGGAGGGATGTGGATTTCCAAGCTGAATAGTTTGTGGTTGGATCTTACCAGGGAGGAGCTGACTATTGGTATAGAGCAATCGTCGCCCATGTTAGTAATGACCAGGTCAAGGATGTTGCTACCTCTGATGGGGGTAAGAACGAGCTGGTCCAGGGCATTGGAATTAATGAATTCCAGGAAATATTGGGCAAGTGTATTGGTACATGAGTAGTTTTCCCAGTTAATGAAAGGGTAGTGAAGTCGCCCAGTATGAGAGTGTTAGGTTGGACCCTAATATTCTCCAGGGTGTTTAGGAACATGGAATGTGAGTGTTGGGACATGGTTGGGGACCTATAACAGGCTACAACCTGAATTGCTGTCTTACCCAATGTTAGCTGCACCTGTAGTATCTCTGATGTGTTATGTTATGTTAAGCTACTAGTCTGGAGGTGTGTGCATCCTTTATGAATATGGAAACACCACTGCCTTTGGAGCTTTGGTCCAAGTTCTGGGGCCGAAAGGTGTGGAATGAGTTATACCCTTGTAGTGCAGAGGTGCTTTCTGCTGCCTTGAACCAGGTCTCTGTTACAGCACAAATATCAGTGTTCTCCAATTTAAGGAGTGATTTGAGCAAGTGCATTTTGAGATTTACACTTCTAGTGTTGAGCAGCGTGACCCTCAGATTGCATTTGTTTGTAGCTGTTATGGTAGTAACTTGATCTTTGGAACACCACCTAAAAAAGGCACTATAGGGGTGGCAAGAGCCTTGGCCAGTATACAGAAGCCCCAGGGTAGAGATGCAGGCCATCTCTGGCAAAGTATCGAGGTCTGTCAATCATGTCATCCCAGGCAGGCAGATACTGGAATCCCTTAGAATGACACCAGAAACTTAGCCCAATTGTTGAAATTAATCATTTTCTGCATGTACTGTGGTATCATTCTGGGTGATGGTAGGATGCTGCTCAGGACTAGGGTCATACCCACCAGGGCTACATAATCCAAGAGCTCCTCCATGTCTCTTTTCATGTAGTCCAGTGAAGTATGTCTCAGGTCATTTACACCCACATGTACAATGACAGAGCCATATTTGTACCTGTTGAGGTACCTGAGTGCATGCGATATGTGGCAGATCCTGGCACCTGACAGGCAGCTGACTGTTATTTTCTCCTTATTCACTCTAGTGAGTGGGACATCAGTGTGCCTCTCTATTGAGTCACCTATGACTAGTGTGCCGGGCATGCTGTTTTCCCTTAGGGGCTTTAGTTGAGTGGCACACTGTTAAGGAGAGTTATGTGTCTCATGATTAGTGTTGTGTTGTGGTGGTTGAGTGTTTTTCTGTTTGGGTAGATTTTTATTGAAAGCCTCCATGAAAGTGGGTGTGTGGTTTGTGTTTTTATGCAAAGGCAGTGCTGGTGTTTGTTTTGGAGGGCTATGTGTTCCATGTGGTGTGGTGCAAGTGTTAACCTTCTCCTCTTGTCCAGCTATTCCGGTCTTGGCTGGAGAGTGCGTGGCTTCCTATTTGGATATATAAGTGCATCTCTCACAAGTCTGAGTGTTGGGAGGTAAGAGGAGAATGTTGTTGGTGTACATGAGGCAGTTGTTACTTTGCCTCAGGATGCCCAAGTTCACCAGGTTAATAAGACAAAGCACAGGTAACTGACCTTTAGACATGGCTGGAGTGGTGGGCATTAATAATAAGTAATGGAGCTGTTTCCTTGTAGATTGTTTAGTACTGGTAGCACTTTTGTGTGCTACAATAATTGCTACAAGAAGTCTGGTATGGAACAGTGTTAGACTAATAAGGTAGTAAAAGTGCAGAAGAGGACAGAACTAGCAGATCTAAGGAAAAAATTGAAGAGCAGACTATGGTACCTCTCAGAAGTTTACAAACAGTCCTGGATACAGCAAATATGTATCTGGACTACACTAGTTACAGGAAAGGTGGGAAACACGTGAAAATGTGGGCTTTTAAACCAGAAAGTTGAAAGAGATGGAAAAACTGGCCAAATGGCCAATAAACTACAAATTCTGTGCCAGACACCACTCCACTTGTGGTAGATAGGCTACCTAGTGCTTACCACTCCCACTAATAAGCTAGAAGGCTTCCCTCAACACAGAATAGCTTGGGGGGCTCAGAAGCTTACAAACAGTCCTGGATACAGCAACATTTTATCTGGACTAGACTAGCTACAAGAAAGGTGGGAAACAAATGCAAAAGCATGCTTTTAGACCAGAAAGTTGAACGATATGGAAAAACTGCCCAAACTGCCAATAAACTACAAATTCTGTGCCAGAAACCACTCCACTTGTGTTAGATATGCTACCTAGTGCTTACCACTCCCACTAATAAGCTAGAAGGCTTCCCTCAACACAGAAAGGCTTGGGGGGCTCAGAAGCTTACAAACAGTCCTGGATACAGCAAAATTGTATCTGGACTAGACTAGCTACAGGAAAAGTGGGAAACAAGTGCAAAAACAAGCATTTAGACCAGAAAGTTGAAACATATGGAAAAACTGCCCAAACTGCCAATAAACTACAATTTCTGGGCAAGAAACCACTCTTGTGGTAGATAGGCTACCTAGTGCTTACCACTCCCACTGATAAGCTAGAAGGCTTCCTTCCAACACAAAAAGGCTTGGGGGGCTCAGACGTTTACAAACAGTCCTGGATACAGCAAATCTGTATCTGGACTAGGTAAGTTACAGGAAAGGCAGGAAACAAGCTTAGATTTTTTTTTACAGATAAGCAGCTAAAATAGCACTAAAACACTTCAAGTGCAGTGCAAGCTAGCACACTTGAGTGTATAGCAATATTAAAGCAAGTACAGTTTAAATAAATGCAACTTATTTAAACTGGATTCTGAACTGAATTCAATTATTGTTGTATTCAACTCAGAACAGTTAAAAAGTGCCAAAAAATATACTTATCAGCTGAGAAGCACACTCAGTCAGAACACAAGGAGATTCTAGCAAAGTTTTTTTTTTGCTTTTTTGTTTGATTCTTTGTCTGTATCTGTCTGCGCTCATGCAGGCATGCACAGACACACAAAACACTTCTACACGTGACTAAAAAGTACAATGGGGAAATGGGATTAGGCCATAACTAAGATAATAATGCACACTTCAGTGGATAGTTTGCAAAGGAAATTTTTTTTCTTAGAACAGTTATAATCACTAAACAAATTACAGGGAGATAGCACACAATTTTAATATAGTGATTGCATGATAAAAAAGATGGATGAGTCACTTTCTGGTAATAATAAAGTCACAAAAATCCTAAAGCCTTCCAGACTACAATCCATGCTTGATTTGAACTGTCAGAAAATAGTTTTTGTTCTGATAACAAAATTTAGTATATTCCAGACTAATTGTACTGAGCAAGAGAAAAACATCAATCACTATATCATTTTATGGAAATGAAAAAAAAAATCTTGAAGAATTTTAATGAATTTAATGACTATAGCTCCCTGGCATAGGAATATCACTTTGAGATATACATTGGCCTAACATTATTTTGTAGGACTGCTTTATACAAGCTGCAGTAAAAGACCACAGTGATGCATTTTGAAGTATGATCTGGTTCACAACAAAGAGGTCAGCTGGTTCAACATAACATTACATGGAGACAGGAAGTTATCAATATATTATATGACACCATAGAAAATGCTTAGTAGAAATATATTTTTGTATAGTGCTGTCATGAAATCAAGTACTGTACTTTTCAGTATAAAAGCCTGATTATATGGTTGATTATTTCTAGTATTTTGCTATATACAAGGAACGAGTACCACATAATTGTAATATGTCGATAAGTCGCTTATGATTAAATTTGCAAAATTCAAAGACTGGACCCCACACATATGGAGCGTAACACAGCACCAATTCATTTGAGGTATGAGAAATCCTCAGTAGAGAAATCAATCATAGATATCAAATATCTGTCTTTAAATTACTAGCCAAATGGAATACATATTTTTTCAGTCAAAAAGAGTGGCAACTATTAAAATATAAATAGCCACAGCAGTGTTCTTTCTATCAAACCAGTATGAAAATCACAATCATTTATTTCTAAGACAGTATGTATCAATGAAATTTAAATGTTATAGTCCACAGTAAATTCAAAATTCACATTTCTTATAGTCATGCATTTCGTAATGTCAGTATTCCCTAGGAATGTTGCAAGTGGCATGGTGTTCATGTGGAAGCTAAGTTATAACTTTATTATGTCCTAGTAATTTCCTGAAAGACTGTTAGATTGGTCTACTAAGCATGCAGCAGATGAATTAATGACAATATACCATCCCAGTACTAATGATAATTCTCTGGTTGCACAAAAATACAGATTATGTGAAAAACTTGAGCTTAATTACTACATCATCTTGGTAACTGAAATATCAAGGTTATTATTAAACACTGAAGTAGATATTCCTGCTTTGACACAGGGTAGCACAGTAATGTGAGATGCAGCAACAGAAGAAAAATCCAAATTAATTCTTATTGTTTCTAGTGAAACTGTCTGCTGTAAAGATGAAGCAAATCTAAAGAAACTATACCTTACTTTTGTTACTATTAGAGTTCTACATTTCTGTTGTATCTGAATGGATATCTTCTTACAGTACTCTACAATGCAATGCCAGTGTTTTTTTATATCAGCATCTCTGTACCTTTGTCCATGTTTTTATGTGGCGATATTTTGTAATTGTCTTTCACCGAAAAAGCGCTTTCATTAAAGTGTGTTTAAAAAAAAAATAAAACATTAATTTTACGTTTTTGCAGGGGGGGCAAGCCCCCCTGTAACCCCCACACCCCCTACTTAAATATTCTCACTCCGAGGTCACACTACAGTGGGGAAAAGGGAATTTTCCCTTATCCCCACTGTAGTGTGATCTCCGCAACAGGTATACTTAGGCAAAGGAGTCTTTCGGTGAAAAACACTTTCGCGCAAGTATGCCCGGCCAAATCTGTTTCGGTTATGTTGCCGTGCGATGATCCGTACAGATCCCATACATACATATATATATATATATATATATATATATATATATATATATATATATATATATATATATATATATATATATATATATATATATATAAAACATATATATGTATATATATCCATATATGGGGCCCTATCAAATTCACTTTGAAAGTCGTGTGGTCGGGACCATATAATCAAAGTTTTGAAACTTAAAATATTTTGAATGGAGATCACAGTACAAAGCGGAATGGGAAATTTACCCTTTTCGGCAATGTAGTGCGATCTCAAAGTTGGTGTATTTAATTAGCAGTGGGTCTGGGGGGGTGCAGGGGGGCTTGCCTGTCTGCAAAAAACAATAAAAATAGATTTTTTTTAATTATATATATATATATATATATATATATATATATATATATATATATATATATATATATATATATATATATATATATATATATATATATATACACATATATATATGGGTTACCTTCATTTGATCTAAATTTCTTTTGACAGAAACTCATTTGACTGACAACTAGTACTTCAGTACACTTTTAGGCAAATAGCAGGTATTTGTCCCCCTCCCCAATGTAGTGCAACCCTTGAGTTGGTATATATAGTTATGGGGGGTGTGGGGGCGCTGGCCCCTGCATTGGGGGGAGTGGGGAGCAAAGCCCCCCACCTAGTTTTGTTTAAAAGAAGAAAATAACACAAAAAGTACAGAATTAAACCAAAATAGGTGGGGGAATTCACACCCACATCCCCTAACTATATATACCAACTCCAGGGTCACACTACATTGGTGAAGGGGACAAATCCCTGCTATTTGCCTTAAAGTGTACTGAAGTACTTGTTGTCAGTCAAATGAGTTGTTAGTCAAATAGGCTGCCAATCAAATGAAGGTAACCCATATTTATATCTATCTATATATATATATATATATATATATATATATATATATATATATATATTTACAAACACACTTCAAAATAGCAAAGTAAAATAAAAAAAAAGTAGTGAATGGCAAAACATCAGTCCCAGAGAATTATAACTTAAAAAAATGGACAAAAAAGAAAAAGAAAAAAATGAAACTCACATTGTTTGCAGAGGGGTAAGCTCCCCTCCCTGTATCCCCTGCAGATGATCACCAGATTGTTTTGGAGGATATCTTCTTGGTTCTGTTTTGGATAGCATGATCCATGTACTTATTTAAGTGCTTATAGAGTGCATTTGTGTAGGATTCAGCAGTGGTAACTGTATTGTCCATCTGCATGGGTGTTATGAAGTTCGCCACTTCTGTGTTAAGAAGCATGAAGTTGGCTTTGGAGAAATATTTTACCATGGTTTCCTTAATGGAGGGTGGGGGCGGGATGTGGATATCTATGGTGATTAGCTTATGGCTGGATCTAACCAACGAGAAGTTGACTTCAGGTATGGAACACCAGTCACTCATGTTAGTAATGACTAGGTCTAGGATATTGTTGCCCCTGGTGGGGGTTTGGATAAGTTGATCCAGGGCACTGGAATTTATGAATTCCAGAAAATGTTGAGCGAAGGAGTTGGTACATATGTAGTTTTCCCAGTTAATGGTGGGGTAGTTGAAATCGACAATTATTAGGGTGTTTGGTTGAACCCTAATATTTTTCAGTATATTAAGAAAAGATTAGTAGGAATCCTGGGGTATAGTGGGGGAACTGTAACAATCTGCAGTTTGGACTGCAGTTTTGCCCAGAGTTAGTTGCACTTGGATAACTTTGGATGCTTTATGCTGCATAACTAGCCTGGAGGTGTGGATATCCTTAATGAATATGGACACACCTCCACCCTTGGTGTTCTGATCCAGGTGAGATGGCCGAAAAGTGTGGTATGAGTTATAGCCTGGTAATGCAGGGGTGGTCTCTAGAGCCTTGAACCAGGTCTCAGTCACTGCACAAATATTGATGTTCTCCAATTTAAGGAGTGCCTTGAGTGAGTTTATTTTAAGATTTAGACTTCTAGCATTGAGTAGCATTACCCTCAGTTTTTGCTTGCCTGTTCCTGTTACTGTGGTGAATTTTTCATATGAATCTTGCCTAAAAAAGGCACTATAGGGGCAGCAAGACCCTTAGCCAGTATCTGGAATTGCAGGGGCGACAGGTACAGGCCATCTATGGCAAAGCATCGTAGTCTGCCAACCATGTCATCCCAGGCAGACAGATACAAGATCCCCTTTGAATGACACCAGAAGCTTAGCCAATTGTTAAACTCAATCATTTTGTCCTTGTACTGCGGTATAATTCTGGGTGATGTCAAGATGCTACTCAGGGCTATGGTCATACCTGCTGGGCTACAAGATCAGAGGGCTCTTCCATGTCTCTTTTCATGTATTCCACAGAGGTATGTATCAGGTCTTTCACACCAACATGGACAATGACAGAGGCATATTTGTACTTGTTGTGGAGTGACCTGAGTGCATGGGTTATGTGGCAGATCCTGGTACCTGACCGGCAGCTGGCAGTAACCTTCTTCTTGTTTAGCCTGGTGAGTGGGGCATCAGTGTGCCTGACTAAAGAGTCACCAATGACTAGTGTGTCGGGTACTTTGTTTGGCCTTATGGGCTGTGGTTATTAGCATACTGACTCTGTGGGCTATGTGTCATTTGGGTTGTATTGGGGGGTGGAGGTTGCTTGCATTTCTGCTTTGGAGGTCTCTGTTGCTTGAGCAGATTATTATTAAGAGCCTCTGTGAATGTTTTTGTGTTTCTATGTGTGGTCTTTGGTGGTGTAGGTTTAGAAGGACTATGTGATGAGTGTGGTGTGGTGCAAGTGTTTACCTTCTCCTCTTGACTGTCAAGTTCAGTCTTGGTTTGAGAGAGCTTTACCTCCAGTTTGGCTAGATAAGTGCATCTCTCACAGGTTGTGGTATTGGTTGGTAGTAGTCGAGGGTTCTCTGTGTACATGAGGCCATTGCTACATTGCCGTAGGATGGCCAGATTCATCAGATAGACAGCAGAGAACACTGGAAGCTGACCCTTGGACATGCCTGAATAAAAAAAATACTTTCCTCTAGACAAGTGAGGAAAGTGAGTACAAGAGCTGTTTTTCTCTAAGCAAGTGAGGAAAATAATTACAAAAAGTGTTTTCCTCTAGGTAAAGAGGAAGGTTGAGTGCTGTAGTAATTTGTAGCTTATTTAGTGCAAACAACAAGTTCTGAACAAGTGTTGAGCATGAATAAGCAAATTCAAGTGCTAAAACTAAGAATCTGTGCCTGGACCTTGTGGTAGATGGGCTACCTAGTGCTTACCACTCCCAAAATAAGCTAGAACACTTCCCACCAACACAGAAATTCTTGAGGGGCTCAAAAGTTTACAAACAGTCCAGGATGCAGCAAATCTGTATCTGGACTAGATTAGTTACTGGAAAGGTGGGAAACAAGTGCCAATGTGGTCTTTTAAACCAGAACATTGAAAGAGATGGAAAAATACCCAAATGGCCAATAAACTACAAATTCTGCAACAGAAACCACTCCACTTGTGGTAGATCTGAAACCTAGTGCTTACCACTCCCACTAATAAGTTGGAAGGCTTCCCTCAACACACAAATGTTTCAGGGTCTCAGAAGCTTGCAAACAGTCCTGGATACGGCAAAATTGTATCTGGACTAGACTAGCTACAGGAAATGTGGGAATCAAGTGCAAATGCGGTCGTTTAGACCAGAAAGTTGAAAAATATGGGAAAACTGCCCAAAATGCCAATAAACTACAATTTCTGGGCAAGAAACCACTCTTGTGATAGATAGGCTACCTAGTGCTTACCACTTCCACTGCTAAGCTAGAAGGTTTACCTCCAACACAGAAAAGCTTGAGGGGCTCAGAAGTTTACAAACAGTCCTGGATACAGCAAATCTGTATCTGGACTAGATTAGTTACAAGAAAAGCAGGAAACAAGCTTAGATTTTTTTTTACAGTTAAGCAGCTAAAACAGCACTAAAACAATTCAAGTGCAGTGCAAGCTAGCACACTTGAGTGTGTAGCAATATTAAAGCAAGTACAGTTTAATTCAATTCAATTTATGCAAACTGGATTCTGAACTGAATTCAGTTATTGTTTTATTCAACTCTGAACAGTTAAAAAGTGCCAAAAAATATAATCAGCTGAGAAGCACACTCAGTCAGAACACAAGGAGATTCTAGCAAAGTTTTTTTTTTTTTTTTTTTGCTTTTTTGTTTGTTTATCTGTATCTGCACTCATACAGGCATAGACAAACACACACAGACACTTCTACACATGACTAAAAAGTACAATGGGGAAATGGGATTAGGCCATAGTAAGATAATAATGCACACTTCAGTGGATAGGTTGAAAATATTTTTTTTTCTTCAGTACAGTTATAATCACTAAACAAAATACAGGGAGATAGTCCACAACTTCAATATAGTGAGTGCATGATAAAAAAGATAGATGAGTCACTTTTCTGGTAATAATAAAGTCACAAAAATCATAAAGCCTTCCAGACTACAATCCATGCTTGATTTGTACTGTCAGAAAATATTTTTTTTTTCTATAACAAAATGTAGTATATTCCGGATTGGTTGTACTGAGCAAGAGAAAAAACATCAGTCACTATATCATTTTATGGAAATGAAAAAAAAAACAACTTGAAGAAATTTAATGAATTTAATGAATATAGCTCCCTGGCATAGGAATATCACCCTGACATATGCGTTGTTCTAGCATTATTCTGAAAGACTGCATTATGCAAGTTGCACTTTGAGATATACATTGGCCTAGCATTATTTTGGAAGACTGCTTTATACAAGCTGCAGTAAAAGACCACAGTGATGCATTTTGAAGTATACACTGGTTCACAACAAAGTGGTCAGCTGGTTCAACATAACATTACATGGAGACAGGAAGGTATCAATATATTATAGGAAAACATAGAAAATGTTTAGTAAAAATATATTTTGTATAGTGCTGTCATGAAATCAAGTACTGTACTTTTTAGTATAAAAGCCTGATTATATGGTTATTTCTAGTATTTTGCTATATACAAGGAATGAGTACCACATAATTGCAATATGTTGATAAGTCGCTTTTTATTAAATTTGCAAAATTCAAAGAATGGACGCCACACATATGGCGCATAACACAGCATTAATTCATTTGAGGTAGGAGAAATCCTCAGTAGAGAAATCAATCATATATATCAAATATCTGTCTTTAAATTACTAACCAAATGGACTACATAGATTTTCAGTCAAAGAGAGTGGCAACTATTAAAATATAAATAGCCACAGCAGTGTTCTTTCTATCAAACCAGTATGAAAATCATAATTATTTACAATATCTATCAATGAAATCTAAATGTTATAGTCCACAGTAAATTTAAAATTCACATTTCTTGTAGTCATGCATTTCGTAATGTCAGTATTCCCTATGAATGTTGCAATTGGCATGGTGTTCACGGGGAAGCTAAGTTATAACTTTATTATGTCCTAGTAATTTACTGAAAGACTGTTAGATTGGACTACTAAGCATGCAGCAGATGAATTAATGACAAGATATCATCCCAATATTAATGAAAATTCTCTGGTTGCACAAAAATACAGATTATGTGAAAAATTTGAGCTTACTTACTACAACATCTTGGTAACTGAAATATCAAGGTTATTATTATTAAACACTGGAGTAGATATTCTTGCTTTGACACAGGATAGCACAGTAAGGTGAAATGCAGCAACATAAAAAAATGCAAATTAATTCTTATTGTTACTAGTGAACTGACGTACGCTGTAAAGATGAAGCAAATCTAAAGA